>NW_027280893.1:0-72500 GCF_046629955.1 Centroberyx affinis | reverse complement strand
ACACACACACACACACAGAGACCCACACATACAAAGGAGCCCAGCAGAATCCCCCAGGGACACCCTGCTGTTGTGCTGAATACCAATGAGGAAAAGAGGTCCCACAAGCTTGAAGTTTGTGCAGCTGCCAGATATTCAGCTTCGACAACTTGTGCAACTTGTCTTGAGTGTAGTAAGTGGGAAAAAGGTGCTTCTAATTCATGCAACTCGGTTGTTTTTAGCCTTAAATAACCTTACTGCTATGAAGTTTTTCTATGTTCTTAGGTGCCCAGTGTCTTGTCTCAGTGAGGCCAGGATTGTTTTTAAATGGGACCCTCTATCTAATGCATTTGATTATTAATTATCATAAAAGACAGTAATTTCCTATAGTGCAAAAAATAAATTTCACATATACTTCAGAATATATTCATTTGACAAAATATTTAATTTAATTCCTAATACAGCAGGTTGGACACTGAAAATACATTTCCTTGCTATGCGCCATTGACATATATGTATTGGTCACTCATATTTCGAATGTCATCTACCCGTATACAAATACATATTTCATATATTTTGGCAAATATTTTGAAACACTGTATCTCTGAACATATTTAGAAGTATATGAAATGCATTTTTCTCTGTATGGGGGTACAGGGTGGCCAAGTGTAAAGAGACCTTCATACATGGACCCTTCATGCTGAAAAGAAAGACTCTGAATCCCAACCAGCAGAAAAGACAATTTCCCAATGGACCAATAAAGCATCACACTATTGTTATTACATATGCTTCTCTTTTGACTCTTATAGGTTACGCGACTCTGCCTGTTGAGTTGACCTGTTCCTCGGTGCAGAAGTCTTGACCACGGGCAAGTGACGGTGGTGTGAGAGGGAAAAGCCCATGATAGGATGAGCTTCTTTATAAATAGCTCGGTTCATAGAGGGAGGGAGAGAGAGGGAAAGGAAGGATGGGTGGAGGAGGGGGAAGGGAAGGGACTGAGGGATGATGAGGAGCCACACTGACAGCAGCATCTCCGCTCTGTCGCCTTGCGCCTGTCAGCCGTCACCGGGAACTGGCCGGGACTCCGCCAGCTTGACTTTATTACTAGTCCAGTGGTGTCCGCGCGTGCTGAGCCATATTGCCAAACGGTCGGTCAGAGTTTGGTGACCTACTTCGGCTCAAGTTCCAGCTACAGAAATGATTTCGTGAAGTTGTTGAAGATCACAACGAGGTCCATTTTGAAATTTGAGGTTCACCCAATTTGCACTTGGGACGGCGGTGAGGAAATAATACACAAGCGCGTGGATACCGGAGACCAGGCGGAAGAATTAGGTAGGCTGTTGCACGAAATGTTTGTGTTTCTGGTGCGATGCTGATTGCTCCCAGCAACTATAAACGCCTAACAAAACAAATGCCATTCCCTCCAGTCGCCACACACAGTCGTATGTGTCTCTCTAACGACAAATCACTCACTGAAAAACTATTTCTATAGTATTTCGACAGTGTGCCTTCAATTGCGAGTTTAGTGATCTCACCCTGCTTCATGGTATTTTTTTGTTGTCAACTGTGGCATAAATACATGATTTCCTTTATCACATTTGAGCTATAGTAGATGCATGATGATATTTTAAAGTTTTACTGTAGCTTAATTTGTATCCACCTAAAGGATTACTATAGTGGTTTTTCGTGCGGGCAGGCAATAATTCCATGTTTGATCATGACTAGTTCGACGGATTATCAACCGCTAGGCTACAGTTTAAAGTCATTAACTGTGGCTTTCTGTCGACACTCAACACTCAACACTTGTCCAACTCATTTTAAAGTTGTTGCTATGCAGCTGGTGCCTTGGAAGTGAGGGCCGACTGGGAGGAAGCCACAGGGGAGGCCACTGATACTGATAGTCCACTGCCAGGTGATGCATTATGCACAGCTCAGACAAGGATTTGACTGTTCTTCCATTTCATCAGAGGCACAGTCAGTCTCTCTCTCTCTCTCTCTCTCTCTCTCTCTCTCTCTGTCTCTCTCTCTCTCTCTCTCTCTCTTTCCATCTCTCTCTCTCTCTCTCTCTCTCTCTCTCTCTCTCTGTGTGTGTGTGTGTGTGTGTGTGTGTGTGTGTGTGTGTGTGTGTGTGTGTGTATCTGCCCATTTGCCTGCCTCTGTAAGCATGCTTTGGTGCATATATCATTTGCATACATTTACATTACATTGTTTGCATGTCTAAACAAAAGGCCATTATGTCTGTCAATGATACCATTCATGAACACACACACACACACACACACACACACACACACATACATACACTCACATTGAATTTTGCTGTTGCCAGACTTTTCACTACCACCTCCCCCGAACCTCTTCACCCCATATCTATCTCTTTCTGCAGCCAAAGAGCACAGAGTCATTGCATAACAGAAACACTGTGTTTATCAGAGTATTGATAACAGCCTGGGGGAAGTGTGTGTCCATGTGTGCTTGTGTGTGTGTGTGTGTGTGTGTGTGTGTGTGTGTGTGTGTGTGTGTGTGTGTGTGTGTGTGTGTGCGTGTGTGCGTGTGCATGTGTGTGTAGGGGGGCAGTCATGTGCTGTTCTGCTCTCTGGACTTTCTGGAATCAAACAAAACAAACTTCCCATCATTTAGACTTTCCACTGAGTGTGATTAGAGGCTTAATGTCACACAGTGTTTAGACAGAGTTGTTGTGTGACCTAAGCACTTTGCAAGGGCCTGCTCCAGATCAGAGCAGAGTTACATAGGGTTCAGATTGAAAGTTAAGTTATGCCGAATGGACACAGCCTTCCTGTATGGCTCACTCAAATCTGTCTTTCACCCAGCAGCGATAGCAGTGATTCATCGTCACTTCTCACTCAGGATCCAAATTCACAAATGAGGAGATTTCTCACCCTGAGACCCAGGATCATAAAAACATTACTTTTCTTGAGAACCATTAGAAGTGACTCTGAGCCATTTTGGTGCCCTGGCTGAGCAAATGGACCATATAGTGCCAGTTTAAACTTTTATGCCTCTCTGGGCTGTACACGCTCTGGCTTACTTCTGAATAGATTCTCTGTCTCCCAGTGAAGTCACTAATGGAAACAGAGCTATCTGGTATTTAGAGGAAATGTCTTTATCTTGCAAATGAGAACAAATTATGCTTGTAGTGATTTAAAAATGAACCACAATCATGTACTTTGGGAAGCATGGGCTGTGAAAATCTGTTATAATTGCTGATAATGAATAACTAGTGTGACTGCTGTGTTTTCTTGTTATATGCACTACTGATTTTCTGAAGTCAATATAAGCGCACAAACAGTTCCATTACACTGCTCACAACCATTTCATTTTAGATAGGCTACTCTGCCTCTCTCTGTGTGTCTCTCTGTGTCTCTCTCTCTCTATCCCTCTCTCACACAGTCTTCTTTCTTCCCCTCTCTTTAGTCTGGTAGCTTACACATCTCTCTTTCTTTCTAATTGAAATGGTAAACTGGATGCCCAGCTCCCCTGCTGAACTCATGTGAACCCAGCTTCAGACGGAGAGACAGAGCTGCTGTAAATAATCGGAAAAGCTGCGAAGAGGGCAGTTGCATCGACAATAATCCTGGCTAGTGATTATGAGGGTAATTTTTCCCAGAGTGATGCCACCGTCGCCCAGAGAGGGACCCATCTGCTACCGATGGTGATGTCTACTTCATGCGTTTCAAGAGCCAATCAAGTGCATCACTGCCACCCACTCTAACTTGGAGCTATCCATCTTTATTTTGTTTGGTCATAAAAAGCCTGTAAAGTGAAGGATAACTTTGAAATGAGTTTTCAACAGCAGGGTTGACTGTCTGCGGTATTGCCCTCAGCTGGAGAGAGGAGGAAGTATGCGGTCTCATTTGAAATGCATTAGGGGAAGAGGGAGAGGTATAGACGGAAGGAGATGAGCAAGAGAGTTTTTATCTGTTAAACTCTGAGTGGAATAATATTCACATACTCCGTCTCATGCTCTTTCCCGCTTCTCTCTCGCGCGCGCGCGCTCTCTCTCTCTCTCACTCTCAAACACACACATAAGTACACCTCAGTGACCCATTTAATATCAGCCACAAAACCAGCAACTGTATTCTCAAACATGTTCTTCCCCAAACACATTTTTGCTCAGACTCATTCAAAATAATTCAGCAAGAAAAACTGCTTACTGGCACCTACTTTTCTTTATCAGTTTAATAACTTCATTGCTCTCTGCCTATATAGGGGAAACAAGAAAATGAATGTTCCAACCTGCAACTGCAGCCAAAAAGCACACTCTGGACCTGTAATATTCTCCTATCATCTCCTGATTATTATACATAACAAAATCCCTAGCTATGTTTCTCGATATCAGTCGTCTGTGATGTTTCTTGCTTATTACAGGTCCTGAAATAGCGTCACTTTATAAGAAACCCTTTTAATGCACAGTGTTTGACACTGCGAAAAGCACTTGTGGTGTTAATTATTGCCTCTCAAGGAAGAAGGCTTGAGAGTGCACCTCCAGGAATGTAAAGTAGATAAAATAAAATAATAAAAACATTCTCATGCAGGTGCTGGACAACGGTTGCTCTAAATAATGTTTCCAGGAATAAAGCTTCAAAGTACTCCATAGCTCTTAAATTTTTACTTTGAATCTGTGTTCCTGTTGTTCCAGCACCCCACTACCCCACTTCAATCTATCTTCAAGATCCAGGAATAGAGCTACCTTGGCCTAGCGACTTGGCTTGTTAGAGAGAAAGTAATCAGTACTGTGCTGACCTCACTGGTGGAGTCAGCAGACTCACATGACAGATTTCCCAGGACACAGTCAGGTTAACCAAGGCCAAGTATGCCAGTATGTGTGTGACTGTGTGTGTGTGTGTGTGCAGTGCACATGGAAATTAAACCCGGTATGTTCACTTGACTCCACATTTTCTTTTCTCTCAGGGATTAACCGTGGAACTAAACCAAGCATCATGACGCCATTCGTAGACCCCACACACCCCTCTACAGTCTGAAGTGACCGACCACAATGAGTGCGGAGGCAGACGTCGGGTCGACCATGGAGGCTGATTTGAGGACAGGCCTGTCTGTGTGGGCCATTGTGGCCATCGTGTGTAACTCTGTGGTGGGCGTCCTCATCCTCATCCTCTTCGTCATCCTCTACAAGGCCTGCAAGGTGCCGTCCCGCCAGGAGAAAGCGCCGGTCTTCACAGCGGAGCAGCAGCTGAAGAAGGGCGAACAGAAGTACCTGCTGACTGCAGCCTGATCATGGTGAACGACCTCATGGGGGAGACATGGACTTCGGATGGAGACAAAATGAAACTTTGTCAACTTGCTAGAGGTCAAAGGTCGACCTGCAGTCGGTTAGAAGATCTACAAAACTCTGAACTCTAAATCATTCTCTCTCTCTCTTCTCTCTCTCTCCCCTCAAAATCTGACATTCTCCCTTTGTCTTACATACATACCCCCCCCCCCCATCACCCCTGTCTAGTCTGTGCCATTCAGCGGAGCTCGGAGTGAAAGAGGCTGAGGAGCTTTGCTGCGTTAAGGGTTACGTCAAGACCAACAGCAACAACAACCGGTCCAATCCTCTTATCTCTGCGGCGCTTCGCTGGGACTGTCCATCTGTCAGTCTGTTTGCTTTGCTCGAGTCAGCTCTGCACTGGCAGGCCATGCTCTCCTCCTCTACTCTTTCTCTTTCATCTCTCTAGGAGAAAACCGAGTGGATGTGGCAGAGAAGGAGCAAAAAAGCAGAATGAATGAGAATGGCGATGGGTGGAAGCGTTAGTAAGACAGAGCGGGGTGAAGGGTTGGGGGGGGGGGGGGGGGTCGAACAAGAGTCGAACTAAAGCGTTAGAGGTGAGGAGAAAGGGAAGGAGAGAGGCAAAGTCTCATTGCAACAGAAGCAGCTTGATACTTGCCAGCTGGAGCACTAATGATGCCAGCGACAGAGCGACAGACAGAAAAAAGGTGGAGACCGAATGCCTGAAAGGAGTCAAGAGGGAGAAAGAGAGATGTTACTGGAGAAAGGGTGTGCGAGAGTCGAGACAGGGTGGAGAGAGAGAGAGAGGGCAGATATTCTGGGGGAAGAGAGAGTGAGAGAATAGTAGGAGAGGGGATGTTGTGATGAGGTGTTGTTTACAGAGAGGGAGCTCGAGGCCTCTGTTTGACAGTCTCTCCGTTTGACATGCAAGTCTCCACTGATCCGACTCCCATGGGATTAAAAGGAACAAAAAAATTAATAAATATTGGATGAAAAATCAACCGAGAGGAACGACAGCTGAACAGTTGAACTGAAAGCTATGCCATTCTCCGCTCCGCCCGTGTCCCGGTGTGCCTCTCCTCCATTTTGTGAGCTCCTCTAAAGACTAAATAACTGTTATTTATAGACAGGCTTCACCAGGAATGACAGAGTGACTGAACCCTCGCAGTCAATAATGAGGGGAAATTGTGTTATCATAGCGAATGTATTGTAGCTGCTGACTGTGTAATGTCAAGACCGTCTTACGGATTGAAGAGAGACGGAAGAGATCAGATTGACTGACAAAGTTACGAGCCAACCATAATTTTATTTCCGCAGCATTAGAATAAAAAGTGCTGCATAGAATATTTTCCCTCGCATAGATACAATGCTGATTAATGATAGGGTTCTGCATGGAAGCATTTTGTATTTATTTGCGGTGGAAAAACGTCAGTTGTAATCTAATCTCAGGTATGACTGCATTATCTTTCAGTTTAATAAGATATAACTATGTTGATGTTATTTTCTGTGCAGCACTTTCTGTTCTACATCATTTACAGGATATTTCTGTACAAATGCCATATGGTAACTGATCACTATATAGATATAGGTCTCTGTGTTTCACTATGGGAATTACCATTCTGCTCTATGCTTCATGGACATAATGACAGTTTCTTTTATAACGACATAATAAAAGGATTTACTTTTGTTTATAACTAATGTGGTCAATGTTGCCCTCCCACTTTGCATTAGGGTTCGAGTCAATACAACATTAGTTTATTCCAAATAAGAACTGAAATTAAAATTGTGATTCAAGAGTAATGAAAAAGATAGTAGTTTTTATTTTAGGTCCAGTGTGTTAATAGATACACTTTTTCACATACTGTATTTCCATGTATAACTGTTGAATGTAAGTCTGACAAACTTCCTGCATTGAAGGAATCAATGTGGAACTTGACCTCATCTGTGACCCACATCCTGTTGTTAGTCAACAACCTCCATATAATCCTTATCTGGTATCCATGATGCAGCACCGCCACTGATTTTACAGTGTTTACTGAATTGCAATGGCTCTCTCTCTCTCTCTCTCTCTCTCACACGCACACACCCTCCAACACACTCTCACATACATGCACAGACAAAATTAAAGCCTTGCAGAGAACTGCCAGGAGGAACATCTGAATGTTGAATGAAAAAGCAAACACACATGCATTGCCTCCCCCTCGCTCCAACTCACTCTCTCTCTCTCCTTTCTCTCTCTCTCTCTCTCTCTCACACACACTCATACACACACACACAGGTAGGTTAGAGGCTTTCACAGATTGCATTCGTATTAGGATGCTGTAGAGGTGAACTGCTAACGAGATTGTGAGAGTCATGGATTTACCTGATTCCCTACTGAGATGAGCTGGGAAACTGCCTAATGCTATTTGGTCACAGTGGAGATGCATTAGCTGCACGTGCAGTGTGTGTTTGTTCATGTTTGTGTGTGTGTGAGAGAGAGAGCAAAAGAGAGAGATCATGTATACATGCATGCGCATGTGTAAAACACTGGTCTAATGGTGCATATCAGAGAGATGGTAAGGGCGTTCGGTGGGCCGTTGGTTTGAAAATGCTCGTCAGAAAGGAGACTGTACAGCTGTCTACTATTTATTGGAGTCTCGGTCCATTTATCTGCCTGCCTGTTTCTCTCATTCTCTCGCTCTCTCGCTCTCTTTCTCTTATTTGTTTCTCTATTTCCCTCCCACCAGACGATCCCAGACCCATGCAAACTGACCAGCACAGATCCAGCGGTCTAGTCCTCAGTGAGTTGTTTTAAACTGAAGGTGAAACGCTCTGAGCATTAGTCACACCGTCTATGAAACACCGCATTGACCTTCTCTGGTTTTCATATCAGCCCTGCTGATAACGGACCCTCTGTGTAAGGCACTGGTTCTCAACCTGGAGGTCGGGACCCCCAAAGGGTTGCAAGAATTTTGGGGGGTCCAAGATGATTGATGGGACAGGAAAACAACATATTTCGACTCAAATTTTCTCTAATTTTTGCTCTTTTCTTGTGAAATACTGAATGGTTTAAAGCCTGTAGGCCTCCTCTATAATAAATCAAATGAAACAACCTTAACATCATTCTTTTACCACTCTGCGTATGCAGCCTGTGACAGGAGGTCGCGAGTAGGCATCACAACATTTTAAGAGTCACGAGCCAAAAAGGTGGCTTGATATACCATGAACGTGACTGAGACTTATTGAATATTTGGGCATTTGACCCTAACAGGGCTTGAAAAAAAAAGCTAAATAACCATCAATCCATCCCTGTATCTATTCTCCTGCCCATCACCCATCCATTGATCCTTCCACCCAAGACGAGAGCATTATAGCTTGGGTGATGCTGTGGCATTTTACTCTGAGTCCATCCTGTTGAGATTAGAGAACGCCAGTGAACTCAGCATTAGTCAGTCCACCCCTCCATCCCTCCATCTTGCGGACTACACTACATTGCAGCACGGCCCTCTCCTGGACCTCCCAACAGTGTTTGAGATGATAGAGGGCCACTGAACTCAGCATGGTATTATATAACGAGATGGACAAATATTATAAACACAGAGATTACTAATAAACACACGACAGGCAAGTAATCTGCAGCTCCATCTGCACCGCTGGAGGGGTTGCATAACCCACATCCACCCAGACTGAGTCACGGGCAGTGAGGATCAGAGGATAGTGTTTGTGTGTGTCTGTGTGTAGGTTTGTGTGTGTATGTGTTGTAACTGTCATTGCTAATGCATTAGATGTTAATCTATGTTTTGGACACATCTTGTCCTAAAACTGAGTGGGACCTTTGTAATATTTGAATCTTATGTAATCTATGATTTAATTTAGTGGCTCAGCATTTCAAGGGTGTATGTGTAAGTGTGTGTGTGTGTGTGTGTGTGTGTGTGTGTGTGTGTGTATGTGAAAGAGAGAGGTGGATAAAGAGAAAGATGCGTGTAGGGGCTGTACAATAGAGTGTTTTAAGGATTTGTTTGTGGTTGAGTATGATTGTTTTTCTGCAGTATGGTGAGGAGTTGGTTCAGTAATACAAACATGAGTGCTTGATTGGATAAGTGTGTGTGTGTGTGTGTGTGTGTGTGTGTGTGTGTACCTCGTCCATGAAGATCCAAACATACCAGTCAGCCAGGGGCAAATCTATAGAGACATTAAGGAGGGTTTGTCCTCACCCCACTCAGAGAAGCAGGTAAGTTGGGTTTCACTGTAACAGACTTGAACAATTGTGTCTTGTGTGTGAAGCCAAATATCTAGCAGTTGGCCAAAAAGACACCCGATTCTGTAATCCAATTAAGGGAGATAGGGATATTAGCATTTCAAGGTTCCAGGAAGAGACATAGCCTACGTGTGTGTGCGTGCGTGCGTGTGTGTGTCTTAATGTCTTAACGTCTCTGGGTATGAATAATTAATGGCTCACCAGACAAAGTTCTGATCACACTTAATCACATCTAGTCGGACCCCTATAGAGTCACCACCAAAACATGCACGCACACACACGCAGGCACGCACGCGCACACATTCGCTAAATCGGTTTTGACAACAGCACAGTTCTGATATCCAAATCATTATAATTCAGAATAATTTAGTCTGTATGAATGTTTATTCTGTCTACAAGGTCTAATTATAGCATGAAACGAGCAGAAATAATGCCTGTGATAGGAAAAGCATCAGTATGCCTGGCACGGCAGAGAAACAATGAAACATAGTGAGAGAGTGTGTGTGTGTGTATGTGACAGAGAGGCAGAGAGAAAATTAAAGAAAAAGTGCTCCTTTAATTTGCAAATGCTAATTTTTCTCATCCAATGTGAGACAAAGTCCAGTGGCTCACATTATCCAGACACACAAGGCTGACCTCCAGATATGCAGCGCTCTGCTCGAGCCATAGCCCATCTAATACATATGGAACAGCGGAAATTTGGCTCTCAAACTGCTTGCAGATAGCAGTCTATATAGCTAAAGCACTACGACCTACCTGACCCTGCATACATCTCATTGTCATTCATCCTCACCACTCTGTCCTTTCAATATGTTTGGCTATTTCCCTCCTGTTCTGTAGAGTTAGACTGCCACCTGCTGGCTCGAACTGTCGTGGCTGCAGGTTGAAGTTGTAACTCCCAGTCGGCTGCAGCAGTGGCTGGTCGTTGCCAAGACGCCTCTCGGTTATTGTGCAGCAGAGCATGGTATTGCTGCTCTCTGCTGGTATTTCCAGGTAAGGACAATGTGCAATCAAACGTGTCAGTGACTTTCAATGAGCCCGACTCATTATATCGCGGTTGTTCTTCTGTCAGACTAACATCAGCCATAGGTTATGTAATTTTCTCCCTTCTAAATCAACTCTCTGTCTTTATAATTAATGTGCTCCAAGTTGTTCATAGGTAATGGATTCAGTCTTGATTAAATTTCTATGAAAAAAAGAAACTGTTAAACTATTGCCTACTCACCATATAATACATTTTAGTGGGATATTATACAAAACTATAGTCCATATAAAAGTCCCAGAAGGAATAGGCTATTATAGGCATATTACAGTGATGCCATAGACAAGGTCACTATAAACTATAAAAGTCCCTAAAGGAATACTATACAGATATTATTATTGTTATTATTATTGTTATTAATATTATTATTATTATTATTATTATTATTATTATTATTGTTGTTGTTGTTGTTGTCATGGCTTGGCAAAAGGTCATGCTCTTTCATCTCAGACATTCTATTTCTATAATTAATTTGTCTCCGAATTTTCATTTGATTAATTAACCTGTTCAGTCTTAATTAAATTTCTATGATGAAAGCAACTGTTTAATAGTTTCTCAAATGCAAAGTTGTTCCCTTACAAAAAAGATGTCTAGTAATCCAACAATAGATTTTACATAGAAATATCAGCAAAACTATAGTGTCATGGAGCCACTATAAGTCGAACAAAAAAATAAATAACTCACCAAAGCCAAAATCATCATATATAGGCCTATCTGAGATTACTGGCTTTCAAACCTCACTTCAAAGCAGGAGTCCGTATTATTATTACACTGTGAGAAATATGGGTACGTACAATACAGGTCCATTTATGTTCCCAAAAGTACACATGTCACAAGTGTCAAAGTTACACTACTGGTCCTATAAGCTACTCCGGGGTGGTATCCCCAAAGGGACATGTTTGCACCTTTTTGAAGGTGACGTTTTTATACAAAAGCATCAATGCGTGTATATTTTGGTCACTTGGGGTGGATAAATGTTCCTTTAGAAGTACAAGGACACACATATGGGGTCATGTCTAAGGATCCAATATTCGTAAAAGGGAGCAGCTCCAGCGACGAGCGTTAGCTTTGTACCCTTTCAAGTACAATCGTGTACCTTGTGTATACCTTGTATACAGACTACAGTAGCATGGTGGTAAATTACCTCTTCACTTTCTGTTGGATCTCTGTTATAATTAGCTTGCTAATTAGCTTGGTTGTTTCAATTTCATGGTCGCCGATAGAGGTCGATAAAAGTCATAGTTTTAAAGCCACTTAAAATTGTCACAAAATGAATCACATTGTTTCAATGTGATTAGGTGACGAAATCTATTCGATCTTAAGATCCTATAGGAAAATTCTAAGAATGTATGAGTGATACCATAGGGGATTTAAAATAAATAGAATACCATTAAATTTAAATACTGTAAGTTCACTATAAATGTATTAATGAGTACCACAGACTCACTATGAGTCCCAATAGTAATTTTTCGTTAGCCATTGGTTGTGTCATTTTGTCTCTCCTGAATCAACTGAGAACTTCTATCTTTATAATTAATTTCTTCCAAGCTGCTCATTTGATAAGGTAATTTATTCAGTCTTAATTACATTTCTAGGATGAAGACAATTATTAATTGGTCTCCCGAATTATAAGTTGTTTGTCTGCTGTTGGTCTTTCTCGTATTTCTTGTAACAAAGTAAGATCTTGGGTATTTACTGGCCCCCGGTGTTTAAACAGAGGTTTCCACGTCAATGTTCCATGTCAATAAGCCCCTCGCCCCTTAACAGCAGAGTGATGCAGGCATTTCTATCATTCCCTCACTGTCCTCTCTTCAAATGAAATAATAGCGATATTAAACGTCTAATTTTGCTCGGGGACCCGCTAGATCCCACTTGAGAGACCCCTGGTGGGCCCCCGGACCCCAATCTGGGACACCCTACCCGGAAGTGGGTGGTGAAGTCACCGTCACCGACTGGTCACACCACCGTCGACATACTGCCTGCTGGTATGAGGCTAGCCGCCGGAGAACCACTGAGATCGCTACAAATCTGAGAAAACACACAGTCTCAGCGATAACTCATCACAACGACCAAATTACCAATAATTAGGTTCTAGGAGAAGGGAGGAAAAAGGCGCGTCGCCAAAATGATGGAAGAAATAGATAGATTTCAAGTGCCGAGCGCCGTGCAGGAGGCGGAGATGCAGGCTGAGATGCAGCCGCTCGTAAGTGAGATTTGTATTACCCGTAGCCTATCTGGAGATGATAAATCAGTGTTTGGCCTGTATTTTAATTTAGAAAATGACATTCTTGTTACTCCATTATGCTTTGATTATTGACCGAGGCCTACCATTCATTATGTTATGCTTTGGGATTCTGTTAGATCCATCACTTGCCATGCGTAATGTTGGCTGATGTAACCAATGGACCAATTTTAGCCCACTAGTAGACAGTAAATTGTGAAAATGACAGTAAACACGTCTTCCTAAAGCCTCTGAGGATTATTAGTGGTTTACTCGATAGGCTGGCAATCGTTTCCCCCCCTCTGTGGATGGGATGCAGGCAGCGTCCGGTCTGCTGCGTAGTGAGCAGCATCCGTCATGTCTGGCGAAAACAAGCATCCCATCCCACCACAGCCTCATCCTCAGCATCCACAGCAACTTGCTCCAGCTTCCAGGACAATACCGTAGTGGCGATGTGTTTAGAGAGCGGAATATGTGCGAATATGTGCGCGTGTTATCAAGCCACGGCCGTTTATTGTTTATGAGTGTAAATCGTTTGGTGATGCGCTCCAGGCCTGTAGCGGGGCCCTGGGTTACTGCAGCTTGCGGGGCGGGCTGCAGGGCGGCCCCTGCTCCCCACGACCGGCCGTACGGCTCCACTCGAGAGCCAGACTCCCCCACACCCCCATTCATCTCTCTGATCCTTAAGGTCTTTCTTTCTCCTTGCTGTTACCCTGAAAAAAGGTACCAGGGGGAATAAGTAGCCTAGGATGTGAATAAGATGTGTATTCTAGAGCGGTGTTTCCCAAAGTGAGGTTCAGGGACACCCAAGGGATCCTTCAGAGGGTTCCTGGGTATCCCCAGCAAAGTAAGGATTAGTTGCATTTGAATATTATTGCATTCTCTTGAAGTTATTACAGGAGAAAATGTGTAATTGCTATTCTGAATCAGTGTTTCACTATCTGCACCGTCTCCTCCCCATCTGTACAGACAGCAAAAACAAAAAATGGAGGCCCCTTTGACAAAACCTTTATCATGGGTGTGTGGTCTAAAGTGTGTCTACAGGGATCCTTGACTTGAAAAAGTTTGGGTATTCCAGTGTTAAAGCAATGTTTGTGTATAGGCCTACATGTTCTCACTCTAAACTCTTCCAGACATGTTTCTAGAGCTTGGCCCTCTTGGGAAATATTCTGCTTATTGTTGATCAGAGTTTATTTCACACACACACACAGAGAGAGAGAGAGAGAGAGAGAGAGAGAGAGAGAGAGAGAGACTTCTTCAGTTTAATCTATTTATGAAAAGTTATATTCACATTGTATGGGCATAGTATTATGCATTACAAAAAGACATTAATTATTTATAGATGGCTCAGTCTAATGCACATTCCATTGCATCTCTCTGCCTGTACCTGTCTTCCCGTCCGCCTGCAGGACCCAGCCTCGTCCACAGCCTCAGAGGCGGACTCAGACACCAGAGAGGGGGAACCTGTCACTATCAACTACAAGCCCTCGCCCCTGCAGATGAAAATAGGTGAGCGAGAACCATTTGTCGGCCAAGTGAGCAGCCTGCTGTACCCTACAGGTCTGTGTTCAGAGGGCCTAGTCTGCTGTGTCTGACATAATCTCTGTACAATAATGAGGTATTAGAGGGATCCGCATAGATACTGTAGCTGTGTTGGAGAATATTAATTTATAGGATGCTGTATAGAATACAAAGAGCAGTAGGTTTATTAGAGTCAGTATGATGTTTGGCCTTACAAGGGGGCCTAGATAGAGACATGATATGTTTTTATTCAGTCTGTTTCAATGCATTTAATGGCATCTGAATATTTAGGATTGATTTTGAGGTAACTTGCGTATTACAAGGCATGTCAAACATTGTGGTGATATGCTTTAACTGTATGAAATACTTGTTTAACCATCCATGTTACATTATCAATAACAAATAGTGTTGTTTTGGTCCCACCAACCATTTTATTGTAAAGTTTATGACGAAAACTTTGGGCACCTGTGGTCTATTTTGTCTTTGAAAATTTGAATCTGTTGTGTCCTGAAAAGCCACAGTCCTCAAAGCCACATTTCAGCACCTTGGATAGAGTCCAGTGGTGAGAGAGCAGCAATGCTTCTTTAGTTTCTAGTCCTACATTCAACCCTTGCTGAGCCAAAGCCTTTAAGAATCAAGGGTATTCAAAACAGTAAAATATTCAGTCCCAGAAACACACTGAAATTCACATTTTAAACTTAAAACAAACATCCACATGTACAGTGTCAGCCCCTGTGGAAATACCTTTCACTCTGCAGTCAAGTCTGGATGGTGAACATGTAAACAGTGAAAGCACTATGACGGCTACATTCCTATTCAAAAACATCCCATATGATCTAATTTTCTGATTAAAGTCATTTTATAACATGTAAACATCAACATGGAAATTCCAACACTTGTATGCATGTCTAATGTTGGGAAATATATAAGGCTCTAATCTACACTGGCAATTTAATGGTCTTTTCTGGATGAAGAATGTAATACCAAACAGAATTAAATTGAACATAGAGTTAAATTTTGTCACTCATAGATTACAGGATATTTCAGTTCATCACTGACTCAGACTGGACTAATAGCATCATCCAGTCATTTGTCATCCAACTGCTGACTAGAGTATAACAAGGAAAAGAGAAGGAAGAGCCACTGATGTCACATGAGGAGTCTGCTATTGCTCAATGGCACGGTCATTTTGAAGATTTTCAATACCCCACTCAGTGCTTTTTGTATTAGTTTAAAAAATGCCACTGCACAGCTGCCATACTCCAGCAGCAGACTCCTAATGACAGCATCCTCTCCTCCTCTCTTTTCCTCAGTCCAGGAACACTCATCACCACTCCCTCCAGAAATTGATCCACTCTGATGTCACCTCCTGTGCTGTGATGCTTTGCTATGAAAGCTCATATCACGCCATCCAGCAACATAAAGCGATACAGTGACTAAATGATTTAATCAAACTTCATATAGAATTAAACACTTTTGCCATCCCTGATCAGCATACATTCTGATGAGTGTGTGTATACAGTATGTCATACTTCTTGTCAAAGCTCAACACCTATGGAAGTGTAAAAGCCAAAAATGTGTTTGTAATGTAGTAACATATCAGTGTCAAATGTGACGAAATGACAAACAACAGCAATGTACTGTTTACAACCGTTATTTATCCAGGGAAAGCAACGCCCTGCTTCACAGCCATAAGCTTACAAACATTTCCTGGTACAACTGAACCTCAACAATAGTTCCCCACCTGGATTTTCCCAGCCATTTCAGGGATTCAAACCAGCAACCTTCCAGTTCAAAGCCAGCTTCTGTAACTGTGCATGATACCTTGGCTTGTTTAGGAATATGTTTTTTATATGCACATTGCAACGTGACATATGTGTGTCTCGTAAGCCTGTAGAGAGCAAGACACTGACACAAAATCGATCATATTCCATCACTTGCTGTGCTGTTTGTGTGTCATTTTGAGCTCACTAAGCGGGGGAATTGTGTAAATACCAAACTGTGCTCCTGTGTCTGTCTTATGCAGAGAAGCAGAGAGAGCTGGCCAGGAAGGGCTCGCTGAAGAACGGCAACACTGTAGGCAGTCCAGTCAACCAGCAACCCAAGAAGAACAACGTCATGGCCAGAACACGGTGAGAGGCGAGCGCTCTGTTTGGAAGAGAAGATGTGAGACAGACTCCCATCTTCTCTTCTCTCTAACTGCTGGTATTTTGCCGAGAGTTTGTCGGAGTGTCAAATTTTCAGTCTGATTTGTTTTTGTGATAGGCTGATTTGATTTCCTCATCCCAGTGCAATATTTTGTGTTTTGGTTAGCTACTGATAGCATACTGCAAATGAGAAGTTGTTTTGGTGTTTCCCGTTTCACACATTCACAGTGTGATCAGAGGATTAAAATTGAATTATAAGAATTAAAATTGTCTTGGTGTGTAGCTATGTACTTGATTTTTAGATTAGATTAAAGATAGAGATTACATTAAAGATACCAAGTCAACTCTCATTTCAGCAATCATGCCACAACTGTCACAGTGGATCTGGAGTCAGTTCAGAGTATTGTAACAACAAAATACTATCTTTGGCGACCACTGGGATTGTAACGATAAAAAAAAAAAAAAATCAGTTTATGAATCCATGTTTTTTTAAGCCGTCTGAGTTAGAAATTGGATCTCTTACAAGCTTTTGTTGTTGTTGTTGTTCTCGGCGGCTCCCTCCAGGCCCACCATCCTTCTCTCTTATCATCTCTGCTAGTCTTGTTCTTATTCACCTCCTCCTGCTTGCACATTTATTTTCCCTCCTCTCTCCTCCTCCACCACAACCTCCCTGTCACATTCAGTTACACCCTCTCTCCCTTTCTCTCTCTCTCTTTCTCTCTCTCTCTCTCTGTCCTCTACCTATAGGTTGGTAGTGCCAAATAAAGGCTATTCCTCCTTAGACCAGAGTCCAGATGAGAAGCCGCTGGTGGCCCTAGACACAGACAGGTGAACACACACACACATACATTTATTCTTGTTCTCATTCATGTTGTCTATCCCTTTTCTCGCTAATGTGCGCAAACATTTTCAAATGACCTAACCTGTGTTTTTGTGTTTCAGTGATGATGACTTCGACATGTCTAGATACTCGTCATCGGGATACTCCTCAGCCGAGGTGAGATGTGTGAGGGAGCAGGTACCTATGCACTCTGGGAAACAGCACTTACACACATGCCTCTCCTCGCTCACTCTCTCACTCCCTCCCTCCCTCCCTCACTCCCTCCCTCACTCACTCACTCCCTCACTCTCTCCGGTTCCTCACTCCATTAGCATGGCTGTCAAGAGGCCAGGAGCCAGGTCCCGCCAGTCTTAAAGCAAAACCCATTTATATCCATCCTGCTCATCCGTGTTAATTCCGTAGGTGTATGAGCTCCTCGCGAATCATGATCACATTGAATCTGCACCTGCACATGTGTGTGTGTGTGTGTGTGACACAAGATGGAAACAAGTGAAGTGTCATCTCTGGGTGTCTGTTCCTGCAAATCCTATTCCCGATGCTGCTGCCAATATCAGTTTAATCAGCCGTATTTATTCCCCAGAGGGATCTTCATTCCCACTCTTTACATCTCCCCAGTATTCTCTCTCTCCAGCTAGTCCTGGCTGGTAAACACAGTATATTTACATGCACACCAGTGCTCCGATCTTAATGCCACCATGAGAAAGCTGTAGTGAATAACAAGGCAACGGTAAACATGTCGTCCCCCACAAATGATGCAGCCCCCCTTTGGACCACCAGTAGCAAGTAAACCAACATTTTAGAGCCTCCCTTACATTAATCAGGCAAATTTTAAAAATGCTGGAATGGAGCAATGAGACGCATCATTCCCTTAAGTTTTGTGAAAAAATCCAATCATTGCCATCCGAGATATTGTGCAAGATGGACAGACGGACACAGATCCATAGTCTCTCCCCTGATTTCATACAATTAGCTCATGTAAACACTGTAACCCAATTATGTGACTTGTATTACTGTCATATTGACAGGAAGGAAATGACTGATGCGGTTTATACTTTATAAGGAAATAGGTGATTCACACATTCAGTCATTAAAAGTAATACGCAAGACTTGGAAAAAAAATGCTATATCAATGTGACTTTCCTTAGACACTTTGACTGCAGAGAAAGGACAGTAATTAGATTGTTGTTTTTCATGCAGACACAGACATTGTCTTTGCTGAAGAAATCACACCACCAGGACTCGTCATCACAAAGCTCCAAGCGATGATCCTTACAACCATCTGTAGTGAATGTGCCGTAGGCTGTTAATCTCACTTTGTCATGGTTACCACTGTAGATTTTACTCACAAGCTCACAAAATCTTGCTACTTGTTAGCTGTCTATTGTCTGCATCTGACAGTCTTAGAGTTTGTCTGTCTTTGTCGTCATAAAACCCACAGTGTCAGTGAAAAGAATCTGTCCACTTCAGTAAAATATTGCGTTTTTCCCCCTTGGTGTATCTGTCTTTATTAATAGACCTGTTTCGTTGCTCATTTGCCCTCCTCTAACCCAGTGATTCACAACCTTTTTCATATCAAGGACCCCTAATTTAGTCCACATTAGGGCCACGGACCCCCTTTTAATGAAATTTTGTCTCCCGAACCCAAATCTGAGAATATTTTTATTGTTACATACAATTTTGTCTGTCTGTTTGACTATCTGTATTGTAGGTAGAGAGATAACTGTGAAACTATGATCAAAATAGTCATTCTTCTACATTCTCTAATTGTGTTAACCCCTTGTAAATGAAGTTTAACAATTTGCTGGAGACCCCCTGGAACCCCCTCAAGGACCCCTGGTGGTCCCCGGACCCCACGTTGAGAACCTCTGCCCTAACCCTTCGACCTCTCCCCTCTCTCCTCCCTTCTTTAGCAAATCAACCAGGATCTGAACATCCAGCTGCTGAAGGACGGCTACCGTCTAGACGAGATCCCGGACGACGAGGACCTGGATCTGATCCCGCCCAAATCAGTCAACCCTACCTGCATGTGCTGCCAGGCGACCTCCTCAACCGCCTGTCAAATACAGTAACCCCGCCCCCCTTTGAGCCCCCTGCCCCCCCTCCCCCCTTTCCACACAACACAACCCCCCTAACCCTCATGTGCTGTGAGTTTACTCCGCCACCAGAGCGGCGACAGAGAGGCATTGGTAGAATATTGTTACGACAGTTATGTGCTATGATGATAATGACGATGACAAAATAATCAAATTAACACAGAGAAAGTTCAGTTTAAATCGAGGAGAAGGAACAAATATGAAATATGAAAATATTCAGTATATATTTAAATTGAGTAACAGTGATGGTTTCCTCCTATGGCAGGACATGCACTTGTGTTTGGGACCTGGGGGGGGGGGGGATCACTCTTGGCCTCCCCATTGCCTTCTCCTGGAGAACATGATGTAACATAAGACATTAGTAGAAAGAAAACTAAAAGGTCATTTGATGCTATAAAAAGTGATTTCCATTTCCCTAAAGAATAATGAATATTATCATAACTGCTGCTGACTCAGCTGCTCCGCTTACCTGAATTCTAGGTTGTATTTATTGCGTTTTTAATTCTATATCTTTTTTGTTTTTGTAGTTTTTATTTGATTGCTTACTGTTTTTTTTAAAAAACAAACTGAAGGATCAGTATGATTGTATGTGTTGGAAGTGGAGATGTTTGAAAAGTGGACTGTGGTCTTGGTGCCCCAAATAGAAGACAGTGGTACTGTAGTGATGGTACTGTACAGGGTTTCATGTAGCACAGGCCCGGTCATTGCACTCACCTCCTGACACTCTCACCCTCTGCTTTCCTTACCCTCCCTTTGACTGGCTTGAGGTGTTTCATGGTTTGAGTTTCGGGATGAATGAACATGAATGGCAGAGGAACAAAAAACAAAAACGAAACGCATGAAGAGCACCAGATTGAATAAAATAATGGCAAATAATGTAAGTAGCCTGTTGCACATTTGAATTGGCTATTCTGTTTCCCCCATTTCCACTGTGTGATCACACTGTTTTGACATTGATTGTTTTGTCTTATTCTTGCACATTTTGATTTGTGGGCCGATATCTGGATACTCTTTCCTAAATAGCAGTGACAGTGTCTTATCTGAAATGAACTGTGTCAAAAGGAAAGACGTCATATCGTTGCCAACACACAACGCTTACATGATTCCCCTCTTATCGAGGCCAAAGGGACTAGGAAGCCGGACTCCAGGTGTTGTATTGTTGCTGTTCTTAGCTTTAGATAGATTTTTCAGCACAGCCTGACCATCACTGTACACTCCTGCCATCCCATCTCTACAGGACAGTTTCACGCCATAGAGAATCAAAGGAGCACACAGGTTCAGGCAATGATGAGATCCCCTTTTATCTCTCTCTCTCTCACACACACGCACATACACACACACACACACACACACACACATGCATGCATACAAACAATGCCAACATGGAGTGGGGTGTCATTTCTGCTTCTCTGTTTACTAATAGGTTGGGAATCATTTTTTAATCATAACATATTGGGTCATTGACTTGGAGCACTAATATCCTTCATTTACAACCCTCTCTCTCCCTTCAATCAGTTGATTATTTGCAATTAGAGTATGCCTTAAGTACAGAGATGTTTAAACGAAGCGTGTATATTTATTGCCATCTTGATGACTTAATTTATTCGAAAGAGCATTTGCTGTCTATAAAGTTATGCATTTCTTTTCTTTTTTTACATTTAGACACAGGTGATAATTGTTTTCTTTGGTTTTTCGTTTTTTATGATTTTGTTGTATTGTAAGCACTTCCATTCCAGTATTTAACAATGTTATTATGTGTAGTGTATGAAAACAATAAACACAAAGCTAATTGAGCACTCCCTCCTCTCCCTTACTTTATCTTTCTTGCTCTTTCACTGCACTATTTAAAAAAAATATTTAAAAAAAATTTAACATTTCATCAGTTAAACATTCTCTAGTCATTTTTTAAGTCATTGTGTTGTCACCAATATTACATTTAAACAAAGGTTATCAAAGACAATGAACTGTACATTAATAGTAGCAGATATAGGTGTGTGTGTGGCATGGAACACTTGTAAAGAATAACTTCTGAACACGTTTAGAAATGAAAGTCATTTTAATGTTAAAGGTTTTCAGCAGTAATTACACAGCTATGTACATGGTGATAACATATCCAGGGTTTAAAGCAAAAAAACATTCTGAGCCTGAAATGTTCCTGACTGATGTGGGGGCGGGGTAGTCAGCACACTACACTTATTTCTCTATTTCTCTATAAAACTAGTCCAATAACATGAACAACGAAAACAATTGACACATTTCTGTGCTGAATGAATGAATATTCAACACACAGCATTATTAATCAATAAACCTAGTGCAATAAGGATAACTGTGGAGCCCCCCAGGGGTCACCTGGTACAAAAAAATGATGGGGAAATCAGAGGGCACGGTTTTCTTACAATTTACTCCTAAACCGTGCCCACGGATTAGTAAACCATGCGCACAGATTTGTAATATCTACGTTGATAACATCAAAGAGGGACTTTTAGGCCTATATACAGTGAGCCAGAGCCATTACACACAGCTTGGCATACATATAGTGAGCTGTAATAGCCATTAGGCACCTAGACCATATGTGAACCATAACCATTGATTAATCACATCAGTAGGTCTAATTTATGATCCGATGTGTGTTTTGGTGACAATTACTCCCTATAAATCATGCTTGTAGAAAAAGCATGTCAATTAAATTGTATATGCAACTCTGTGGGCCGCTGTGGTGTCCCTGTTTGACGTTATCAATATACATATTACAAATCACGTGCACGGTCTACTAATCTGCGGGCATGGTTTAGGACTCCACTGATTTCTAATTCGAGGGCACGGTTTACTATACCGTGCGCATGGGGCCGTACGCAGTTTACCAATCGGTGCCCGTATGGATTTCCACATCAATTTTTTTTTTTTTACCAGGTGACCCCTGGGGAGCTCTGTAGAGAACAGCCAAAGCAATGCCACATTTTTATGATGAATGACGATTGGAAATTGTGAAAGACAGATACCGTTCAGGTCTGTCATTGCTGCTGGAGCGGCAGCTGTAACTGTCGCTCCCGGTGTGGTCAGATATCGGAGTGCGCGCAAAGAGGCGTTGTGTCTGGGATTGACCTCATGTGGAAAGAGCACTTTCTTTCTGCTGGTTGAGCACACAGTGCAGAACAAACACCTGGTTCCCTTAATTTGTCGCACAAAGTGGCAAACGGTTTCCCGTCTCCACCCGTTTATTCAATCCATGCCTATCGCTGTTTGTTTTTTACTCCTGTCTCAGTGACGCGTGTATCTTCACCAGCTTTCATAAACTTTGTTTCCATATTTCAGCTGTGTTACACCACGGAATCGGTGCTACATTGTGATAGAAAGTAGCTTGCTGTTCATTGGATTAAAAAAACTTGCTCGCATTCCATTGGTAAATGTAAAATATTGCTTTGCTTCGCTGAATATGATTGGATAAAACGCATCAAAAACAAAAACCCACGTGGAGTGAGATTTATTTTTTCTCGAAAATAGTTTGTGAATCTAAAACGTCCATATGCCGGAAATCCGGCACCTGGCCGGAGGTCTAAGCCCTGCATATCTGTGGGTCTGCAGTGACAGTCCCTGATTACAGTACAGTAGCATTGAAAGTAAGGGCTTCAAGCTGAAAGGCACCAACATTTAATCACAGTTGTCATGTAATGCTGAAAAGGAAAAACAGCATTTAACTTTACAATGTAGTTTGTGTTTGTGTAAGAGTTTAACTACGTCTAACTTTACACTCTACCTGGACATCAATGAATTACGTGGCAAGTATCAAAAGAAATACTAATCTCCTGACATCAACCGCATTTCTGGCTCTTCTTGGTGGACAAATAAGACCTTTCATCCCATTAGCAACCTTATAAAAGATTACCAGACAAATAAAAACAAATACATACATACATGCTACATGATGGAATTGGTTGATTCACAAACATAAGAGAATGTGTGTAAAAATGCTATAACAGAAGAGAAGAAAAAGGTTTTAAGACACTAAAACCTTTTTTTTTGTCTTGAGAAATGTTGTGCTTCCAAATCACCACCAGGGGGTGTAAAATAGATTTAAACGACCATGCATAAACACTATTCCCTGATAAAATGCAATCCAGATATAGTAAAAAAAAAAAAAAAAAGTCCATTTCAATATACAGTAACTGGCGCTGTTGGCATAAGAGAAAATCATATTGACATTCAAAGACTTGAATATCAAGAAAAGGAATTTATGTTCATTCAGGTAGTCAATATCTCCACAGGTTGAAAATGTAGAAATCCCTTTCTGCTACAAAACCTGAAAAAGGCACAGTCTTCTTCACTTAGAAGTGAAACACTTTTACTGAACATGAAACATTTTGGTCTTGAGACCCAAAAGTGTTTCAACTGCAAGTGAAAAAGTGAGACTCCTGCTCTACCTTTTTAAAGCTTTGCATGAGCACAATCAAGATTCAAGTTTGCAAAAGCAATTTATACTGTTACAAATTCCCTCTTGAAATGTATGATATGTGAAAAAATTCCCATGAGGTTGTGGTCTTGTCAAAGGACGGTAAGGTATTTTGGTGCAATCATTTAAAAAAAAAAAAAAAAAAGTTTATAGATGTGATATCATAATTTCGTTTTCAAAAGAGGAAACACACTGCCTAGACCTACAAGCCCACAGTAGACCTGATTTACTAAGTACACAGACAAATATATGAAATTAAATACCCAAGCTCTCTATATTAGAACACTGCTTTATTAGTCTCTAATTAACCATTTAACTATACTGAGTATATTAGCCTATATCATCCATCTGAAAGGTAGTTTGTTTCATCTATTTACATGATAATATTTCTATACATTCACCTTGTCCTGCAGTGGAGAGTAACTGTAAAATAACAGTGTGAGTGTGTGTGTGTGTGTGTGTGTGTGTGTGTGCATATACATAATATCTGCTAAAGGATTGTGTCCAGAACTTCTTAGTCAAGTATACATATCTTAGTCATAAGTTTGTTTTGTTGACAATTTGAGTTACAAATCACCAAATTGTATTATTGTCCTTCCCCTGCAAACAGAGTCAATCATGCAAACCTAAGACTTTAATTCTAGTGTTTATCAAAGACCATATAAGTACATGAATACTACTGTGATGATAGATTTTTCCAGAAAATAACTCATACAACATGAAGTAAAATAATCAAAAATGACAAATCAACTAAAACTGAAATACCTTTAATAACCTTAAATAGGCTACCCATTAGCTACCTCAGCCAATAAGAGAGGGAAGCTCTAACTTGATGTCTTTCTGTAGAAGTCTTTCTCTGGTTGCTGTCAAGCAACTGCAGAGCGTTACATGTATAGAAAACATTAGTTGTCCGTAGCATAGAGGACTGGCTGGTTCATTAGTCAGCACTCTGACTGTATGGTGTTTGTTTAAGGGCACACACCACATCTGGGTGTGTCTGTGTGTGTGTATGCCTCTGTAAGCATGTATCTATGTATGTGTGTGTGTGTGTGTGTGTGTGTGTGTCTCACACCCCGGCAGGGCTTTGGTCTCCGGAGTCAGACGAGGAGACGGACACAGAGCACCGGCGTCTCTTGGCCACCCCGGAGCCCTGGAGCATGCTGGGATGGAAGCCCGCGTGCCGGCGGGCGTGCTTCGTCAGGTGGTCGCTCCTCATGAAGCACTTGTCGCACAGCGGGCAGGTGAAGCGCTTCTCGCCCGTGTGCGTGCGGTAGTGACGCGTCAGCTCGTCCGATCGCGAGAACTTCTTGCCGCAGTCTGGCCAGGTGCACTCGAACGGACGCTCACCTGAGGAAACACACACAGGTTTGTGTGACTATACTGTACTTGTGAGGACTTCCTATTGACTACATTCATTTCCAAAGACCTAACATTAATCCCCACCACTAGCCTACCATTAACCTTTACTAACTTAAACCTAATCCTAGGCTAACCTTAACTATAAACCCAAACCTAAATTTAGAAAAAGTGAGGACCGGCAAAATGTCCTCACTTTGGAGGATTCTTCCAATCTGGTACTCACAAGTATAGAAAAACACATGAACACCCACAGCTAAGCAAGTATGGGAGGAGAGGAGAAAGTACAGAGTACAAGCTTCATCAAACAAGGTTGTTTTTGTCTGTGTGGCAAATCAAACTTTTACGAAACAGAACTGCTTGTATTTTCTAGGAACGACGACAAAGCGTTCCGATTGAGAAACAGTGAGTCATCATGATAGACCTCACACGGGCCTCATGAATAAAAAGCTATAATGGCTACACCCAACTAGCGCTCCTCCGCCTCCACGTGCTTCCTCTAACCACATGTCTGCTCTTGTTTACAACCCGACGCGGGGGGACTGGAAGCGGATGACGTATGAGGAAATAGTGGTGCAGGGAGGGTTACCTCCGGACAAGAACATGTGGGGACAGCAGTGTCGCAGTGACCCGCATGTGAATCATAAACTCATATGTCAGGTTCACATTTGTTACTCTGTAATCTTACCCCGGATCCCTGTAATTAAAATAAGACTGACTGACTGACTGATAAGAAGACTGTAAATAAAAATAAATAAACCCATCTCCTAAACTGGCCTAGGCTACAATCAATGCCAATATGGCTCTGCTGTGATGCATCGGGTAACACCATTACCTATATGGCACCCGATATGAGATGGAGGACTTCTTATCACATCTGAGCTATTTACCATGCGCCACAAATATGGGCGGCGGCACGCAGTGTTCCCAGATCCCAGTCTCTGTACGTGTCAACAGCACACCAACAGACCTCCCCTCCTCCCTCTCTCTCTCCCTCTCTCTCTCTCTCTCTCTGTCTCTCTCTGGCCTGCGGTCGGTCACGCCTCCGACCGGGCAAATTCATAGGACGACCATTCCTATAATCTGTTATCCATTGGCAGGAACATGTGCTCTCTCGCTCGCTGCTGTCATATTCCAAGGGAGAAGATGAGCTACACCCCCCATAACGCAAAGTCACTATCATATTCCCATGTGTCTCTTAAATTAGTTTCTAGAGACATTATCGTACTTTCTGATATTTCTTTAATCTCCTTTGGGAGCTATAATCCTATAATAATTGTAATATTCCTGTAGTGCTAATTCATTTTCGTTTAAGTAAGATCATAGTATTCATATGCTAGACTTCCTGAGAATAACCAATAGTGTTTAAGTCTTACTGTGATGGGAACATGCGACTGAATTATGATGGAAGTGACGCAGAGCTGTATCGCTTTCATCAACAGAGATGATGCGGCTTGTAGGCGTGTCATCCGAACCACTCACCGGTATGGACCCTTAAGTGGGCTTTGAGGTGGGACGACTTGCCGTACATTTTCCCACAGCCGCTAAAAGGGCAGCAGTGCCTCTTCTCGGGAGACTCCTGCCTCGCCGCCGCCTTTTTATTCCGGGATTGTTTTGATGCCGCCGAGCCCCGGCTGTCCCCGGTGTTCAACCGGCGGGGTTGCCGCTCCACCTTGTCCTGCGTGGTGGCATCGGTCCCACCGAGACATCTGCCGCCTCCGCCGCCGATAGCGTTAGGACTGCATTTGTTTAAGTCCAACAAAATCATTGCCACCATCAATAGAGTCCTGTTCTCCTGGTTCTCTTTCAGCGTGTCCTCTGTCGGTCCCGGGGGTTGGCTGGAGAGACACTCTGCAGAGAAATCAACCTCCGACATCATAAAGCAGATCCCTGTCCCGTATCGGAATGGAAAATGGCAACAACAAAAAACAAATCTTCTTTCAAATCAATCCAATAATAGCCTACTCCGACAATACAGTAATCACACTACACTCTTCCCAGGAAACATGTGGTTAACCATCCACACGTGTCGTCTTCAATGTGACCATTCCGCAAAGGGTGCTGTTTTCTTGTTGAGGTAGGCTACAGGGCGTATAAATAAACACCCCCTCAGGAGAGATAACAGTTTGAATCGCCTCCTTCTCTCTCTGAATCAAATATAGCCTTCCTCCTCTTAGAACGGATCAATAAAGCACAACGGCAATCGATTCAGCTGTTGTGTCCGCGTATATTCCGTCTTTGTGTGCGCTCTCACACATGCGTCAACTTGCCCTATTTTACTGTGTGAAGCACTTCTCTCAACTCCAAGAAACAATTTCGCGGAATCCCACAGTGTCATAATAAAACAGCGCTGCGATTGGCTGGTACGAAACGTGACTCGATTTTTGGAATTGCCCATTCATAGGTGTGACTGACAGGTGATCTGGCCAATCGTAGGCTGGGAAGGATGACAAGCGGGCCGGGCCGGTATTGGCAGACTCGTGCTGCCTTCGGTTGCTGTCAGATAAATCAAATCCTCAATGCGTCTGCGGATTGTGGGCGTCAATTAGGAGTCCAAATTTAGGACCAATGTTCCCTCCATGCTGTGTGCCTGTGGAAAAATGTATCCCATTGATCAAATAATAATATATTGTCAATCAGTAGCTAATTGCTCCTCTTCTCCCCAGAAATTTAGTCCATATAAGTAGGTAGGTGTGGAAATTCTGTTAGAAAATAAGATGCATGGAGTTTTCAATGCCTTAGGATTGAATGAATTGATATTGCTGAATTGAATCAAAATTTTGCATGATAGGCCAAGATGTGATGTTTAATGGGTGTGTATTGAGTGGCAAATGGTGGAGAGCGTGGAAGCCTCTGATGGTAAAAAGTGATGTATTTTGTTATTACATGTTATTGTTTGGCACTCTATGTAAATAATTTGTACTGAATGTTCCTATTTTCATTCTTTGTTTAATTTTAGTTGTTACACAATCTTAGCATAGCCTACTTCTAAGTTAGCCTATACAACATTTAAAACATCAATTAGCATGTCCTGTGCATATCTTCTCCTATTCATTCTGCCACTGCAGCCCAAAGCAGCTCCAATGCTGATGATTGCTAAAATAAAACTAAAGCCACCAAAATTAGTTTTTTTATCGGACTAATTTTCATACCTAAAGTAGGCTAATTCAAGCCGTATTTACAACCTCCGTAGTCAAACAGGACGGTAGCAGGAGCACTTGAAGGCAGCATCACAACCCAATGCCCTCCCATAAGGGTCAGACTCGGAGCACATTACATTTCCTCACACAGGCCCCACTGTAGCCACAAACACCATGCTGTTGCTGTATGAGGTCAAAACAAACCTGAGAGACAAAACAAACGTGTTTATCTCCCATTGTGTCATTATACGACTTTTATATGGCCCTTTAGTTTTGTTTTTACATTTGTACAGTATCCTTTAAAAATGAGTTTGTTATAGGTTGTTTTCATAAAAGAAAATGAATGTTGTGTTTGTGTGTGAGAGAGAAAGATAAAGAAAAAGACAGAGATATGCAGCTGTAAGAATGTTGCTCAATGGTACAGCGGTGTCTGATGGTAAAGGTGCGAACACACCACCGGCAATCCCACAAATCAGTAGGATTTACAACAAAAAACACATTGGCCGACCATGACCACAGCCGCCTTGTTTCCTTATTTGTTTTGTGGAGAAATTGGCTGCTGCTGAACTTTTGGGCAACGTCACTCTTCAGTAGCCAATGGCGTACTAGTGTTGCTGTATGTCCCGCCTACCACTGCAAAACTATTGGCGCTACAGTTATCAATCAGTGAAGGTCAAAAGGCGATCTTCAGACTACGAGCTCCCTGTTGATGTAGCCTATAGGCCAACAGCACAGGATAAAATAGGCTTATTGCAATCATTAAGACGGACCTTTCTGTACATGCTGTTTTGGACTTGAGGCATCATTTGTAAGAAGTTAATATAGACTCTATGCCATAACGAAAAATCACTATTCCTATAGGGACTGATAGTGGGGTCTGTGATATGCAATAGTGAGTTTATTTTTTTTACCTAATTGTACGTTATATTATTTCCAATGGTGTCACTAGTGCTATGTGTCTGTCTAATAGTGCTTGTGTCTGTGGTGCTCAATACTGAGTTTATAAAGACCTTATTGTACTACATGTTGTTGTTGTTGTTGTTTTTTTTTTTATCTCCTATGGTATTTCTATAATATTACTATAATAACTTTTTGAAGTATCCATCTCCAATTTATTGTAGGATTACTATAGGGTTTTTTTTTTTGATGATGGTAGTATGATGGTTGTGGTATGTATGAGTGGAAGGGGATGGTACCAGCCTGCCAAGGCAAAGGATCTGTGTGGTGAAGGTTGGCCACTGATATATCTGACAGTGTCAATTCCACACCCTGCTTTGCCAACATCCTCATATTAGTGACCACCATGGCATCCAACCAGGGTTAGCAGGTTAGCATTCAGAGAATGACACATAAATCTCTGACATGAAAGGAGATAAATGTTTTACTGCCTTGTTTTCTTAGATGTAAGCCAACCCAGACCCTGCGGCTCATAATAATTTAGCTGGAGGCATGTCTCACTTAGTTTTTTTCCCTGCAGTTTCACAACCATGGCCTAGTCCTAAATTAGCACAGTGTAGCCTATATGTATGCCACTGTCCTCAACATTACACTTGACCTCCTCAGGGACAACAACAGAGTCATATGACACTGTGCATAATAAGGTTTATATCTTGTCACTGTAAAATATACAGTCGTAACATAGTAAGGTAAAATGCATAAACTTTGAATACAGCTGTCTGGTCTTCCCTTTGTTGCAAATTCAGCAAGGGTCATGTCTTGTTACAGATGTAACAAAATAATAAATGTAACAACTTTGTTACATTTGTTGCTTGTAATGTTTGTGATCTAGGGATTTAAATGTATTCTTATGTTGCATTTAGCCTGTCCTCTAGTTAAGAGCGAGAGCTAAAGTGTAAAATGTTAAACTGAATGAGTGATGTTGTTTTTACAGATGCTATTCCTGTTAGGACGGACTGTAGTTTAAGAGTCCATGAGAACTGTGAATACCAGTATCATATTAGATGAGATGAAACTTTAAGGAAAAATACACCCTAACACTTTGACACAGTTAAAAAAAACAGCTATTGGCAATGTAACTTGCATTCCTGGGTCCGCTTTGTTGATCAATGGTATATTTTTCTTATTCTATCTAGTAGGATCTAGTATCCTAGTGAGTGGAGAGTCAATAGGACATTTAAGAGCCTATGTACACTAGAGGATAGAATTTGCAGCCAACAGGCTTGGAAGTGTAACAGGACCCTCAGTGAAAAAGCAAGAACAAAAACAAAACACCCACAAAAAAGAACTCCCCATGCCCCCAATGTTGTGGGCGGTTCATTCAGGGACAAAGTTCCTAGAAAATCCTGCTCAGTTTTGGGGGAGTATATTGAGCAACGTTCCATCTTGCCAGTTTCTAGGTTGGCATGTGCTCCATAGTCATTCTGGACATGCGCTCTTCCCTTCAGCTGTTTATATGAGAATAATGTGGCCCAGACAAGGCAATGGGCCCACCTAAATTAACAGGCTATCCCCATAACGTTTCTATGGCACATTATAGGCCAAAAGTAAAGTAAAGCAAAGTAAAGAGTGTTTACTTCCCTGTGTTCCCCTCAAAGATATATCATGATGGGCTAAAGTACCATAATGTAGCATCCATTTGATGGATTAAGGAGTGGAAAAGTCACAATGCAGACACACAACTGGCAGAGGAAAGAGTGTCACGCCCCCTCTGAACAGCTGCAAAAATATCTTCAACATTTATCTCTTCTACATTGCACAAATTAATCAGCTTTTAAGCTATAGTGAAAAACAGATTTATTCACATTATTGCATTTTCAAAATCGAATCATATTCCCACTGTACATAGGCCTATAGAAGATAGAAGAAATCCCTTCCAAAAAGAACTACAGTGATCTTATAAATATCATACAAATGGAGTATCATAAATAGGCCTATAACAGCAAAACTATAGCCTACAGTATGCTATAAGAATACTATAGGAATGTTATACCATAGGGATAACAATACCATAAAGTACGACAAGGCTGCTATAAACTCACTATTGAGCACCACAGATACCCTCTAAGAATGTTATAGGAACATTATTGATTTTTCGTTGGGGCGAGTCCTATCCGTCCCGTGTGATAACTCCGCCTCCACTCCATTCGTTTCGGTCGCAGAGCCTCCAAGTTTCCAAGAAACAAATCGTGTTGAAAGCGGATCTTTGCCGGACGCGTAGCCTGAAGCTGCCCTCTTTCTTCACTGTAAGTGGTAAACATTTTCCCGGAAGAGGGGTGGAGGTGTTTCTTCAGTGGCTGCTGCTGTACCCCGCTTTCCCTCTCACCAAGTGCAAGAGTGCAGGGCGCATATGAGTCATGCTGCTGTTGACATGATACAGTGATTGTGTCAGAGAGGTGAGGTTTGTTTTTGAGTACATGAATGCGCGCGCGCATGTGTGCGAAAGAGAGAGAGTGAGAGTGAGTGAGTGAGCGAGCACGTGTGTAACCGGAGTACAGAATGTACCCTTCCCTTCCGCGCACTGAGTGTGAACCGGTGTAAACTGACGCGCCACTGCTGACCCACTCCCAAGTAGGTGAGTTATATATGAACTTCCCAATACCCAGTTCCAGTTCCCCTACCCTGTGGGGTAGGGAGACTGGAAATCCCAGTCCAGTGGCCTTCTCTTTCAACGCAGTCCAATTATTTAACCAATAAGCCACCCGAGGCAGTTTACAAAGATTCAAGAACATAACAGAGGAACTGGCCCGATGTGAAAAACATGTTAGGCTATCTGTTGTAAAATGACTGTAAAACAAGGCATATCGTGGCTTATTGCTTTAATAAAACGGTGGCAAAAAAGAAGCACAAAAGAAGCAAATGTTCTGTAAATCTTTTATTTTAATCAGTGTTAATTAAATGCTAATAATAACAACAACTAGTCTAAATGTTACCCATATTCTTCCGCCAAGCAATATAGTTCTTAAGCAGGAGCACATCCATGAACGAATCAAAGTGGTTGCTATGCAACACAAAGTAACGGTGCGAGTGATGATTTTCAGTTAGCTTACTGTTTTGCGGTCACAGGCAGTGGTGGAAAGTAACTAAGTACATTTACTCAAGTACTGTACTTAATTACAATTTTGAGGTACTTGTACTTTACTTGAGTATTTCCATTTTATGCTACTTTGTACTTATACTCCGCTACATTTTGGAGGGAAATATTGTACTTTTTACTCCATTACATATATTTCACAGCTATAGTTACTAGTTACTTTTCAGATCAATATTTTATATTTAAAACATTTGATCATCTTTATAAAATATCTATAAAATAGCATTGTTATAGATTAGACCAGTGATTCTCAACCTTTTTTATATCAAGGACCCCTAATTTAGTCCACATTAGGCCCATTTGATGAGATTTTGTCTCTTGGATCCAAATCTGAGAATATTTTTATTGTTAGATATGATTTTGTCCAGAATTCCATGACTATCTGTATTGTAGGTAGAGAGATAACAGTGAAACTATGATCAAAGTCATTCTTCTACATTCTCTGATTGTGTTAACTTCTTGTAAATGAAATAATGCTGAAGTTTAACAATTCATCAATTTGCTGGGGACCCCCTGGAACCCCCTCAAGGACCCCTGGTGGTCCCCACACCCCACGTTGAGAACCACTGGATTAGACTACCCCAAAGTAGCTATAGCTAAATTGTTAAGATTAGCTTCACGTTGACAACTTTAAAATGCTGCTTACATGTACATGTATGTCAATAAATCAGTATTAATATTCCAATAATTTATGAAAAATATAACTTTCTAAATGGGGACAGTTTGCATAATGAGTACGTTTACTTTGATACTATAAGTACATTTTGCTGCCAATACTTATGTACTTTTACTTAAGTAAGATTTTGAATGCAGGACTTTTACTTGTAATGGAGTATCTTTACATTGTTGTATTGCTATTTTTACTTAAGTAAAAGATCTCAGTACCTCTTCCACCACTGGTCACAGGTGTGCGGCTATTGGATATTTTAGCTGCTTCAAACGGGATTCAGTCAACAAGAGCGGAGGACTGGAGCTATCCGTTTAAAACTCAGTTTATTTGTTTGTTTGTTTGTGCCTTACAAGAGTTAAAACCGACAGTTCACCAAGCGACACCTGTCCCGTTGAGCTCACCAGCAGCCTCGGCGGGGGAGGGGGAGACTGACGTCCTGCGACAACTGCAGAGCAGCTTGTGTGTTGCGCCTCATTACGGTTTACACACTGTGCTCCTTTGATGGAGCTCCACAACAATGCGGTTAATAGCCTACGCCCCCAATTTGTAGATCACACGAAGAGTCTAAAAGAAATGCTGATTCCTAATGTTTAGACCTGGCTGTTTCATGTGACCACAGCCCCCCTCTCTCTCTCTCTGTCTAGCTAAGCGTTTGTCACACAACTCTTCCTCTCGTCTTTCTCTGTTTCTCATTCTCTCCTCTGTGTCTCTCAGTGACATGCTAAAACTCACACGTGCTTTTAACTTTACGTGCTTTTCGTTCATCTCTCCCATTCACACAATAAGTATCAGTATCAGTATCAGTCATTTGTAATTTGTTGCAGTTGCAGCACAGAGCCAGGTGAAGTGAAAACAGGAGAGACACTTTATACCAATCTATTTAATTTGTTTATTTAACAATGCATGCCAGACATGATCCTATCCACATTGAAGAATACAGATTTGTATTTGCATCCAAATACTCACTACTGTGATTTCATATTATAATCTCTATCTTTCTCTCTGTCATCTTTACAGAAGGTCATCTCTGTACACTCTTGGTGGAAGAACTGCATGCATTTAAAGGACATTAAATAAAGTGAGACCAGTAGGAGGGTGAGTCCCTTTCAGTTGTAAAACCACAACATCAGCAATTATTGCAGAAAAAACATTTGCGTGGACTTGTCTTTAGCTTACGAGTACTCACTGACAGGTCATCAAAGGGGGTAAATAAATCTCCTGATTATAATCATATGCTCATGATTACACAAAACTGTAAGCTACAGTATAGGAAAATATTTAAAAAATACTGTACATTGGGATTTTGTTGGATTGCGTTGCATTGGCACGCCTCTCTGTTAGTAGGCTATTGTCATCTACATGTCAGGGTACACACTCGCCCAGTTATGCACACACACGTACTCACACAAATCCACACTCACACATACACACACCACATACACACACCTCCCTTCGATCTGAACTATCAATACCTTGCACAACAGCCATGTCAACATATACAAAAACATTTACAGAATCATGCACACATGAGTTCATAAGTGCCATGGACATGTATGCTATGTCATATTCCTTACCATAAGGATTAAGGAAATAAAAAAAAAGAGAAAAAAGACCTTCAGTATCACCGCTATATTTTAATTTCCCATTCAAATGGGAGGGCCTAAACCTACACCTCTGAGTGTCCACACAGTTGTCTGTTTTCACACTACTGAGCCATGCAAAATGAAGGTGAGTTGAGCTGTGCTGCCCTCGCTTGGTTGTCTGTCGCTACATCTGGCGCAGCTGTGGAGACAACAGGTCAGCAGAGTCCGGCTCAGCTCCAATCCATTTGGTTTGGTAAGGTTTGGTTTGGTTCAGCAGGGATGTGTGTGAGGGGCAACTGTGTGTGACCAAATAAATCCCTCTCTGTAGTTTGGTCGGTCCACTACTGTGGGTGAACAAGGTGTCTGCTGAGTTGTGTGGAGACATTCTATCATACTCTATCACGTTTCCTGAACACAAGAAAACACAAAATATATAGATTTCCCCAAGATCCCAGGAGATTCTGGGTTAAATTCATAAAGCACAGTGATTATATTGGAAACCTTCCATTTTGGTGTTTTCTTTCTTTCTTTCTTTCTTTCTTTCTTTCTTTCTTTTGGTCTTTCTTTCTTTCCATACAACATGATTCCATGATACCTTGCATCACTCTGGGGTGAAGTTGTCCCTGAGCACTGACTTGGGTTCAACTTTTCCTCTCCAAAACATAACCTAAAGCTTTGTGGAGGAAATTGCAAAACTGATCCCCTATCAGCATCAAGAGGCTAAATCATCCTGTTCCCCTCCTGACTTGCACAACCTTAAGAAATAAGGAAGCAGCTCAAAGTAGGTGCTAGGATGCCCCTTTTCAGTATCACCCTCATGGTGTCTTTTTATCTGCTTCCTTGGCCACTCAGTGTCTTGTGCAAAATTTTTCCTCAGCTATGCAACCATTGTTTTCCCCAATGACATTTTTTTGTATGGTTTGTGGTGTGCCATGCATGTGGATTCAAATAAATGTCCTTGTAAGGGATGACACAGTCTACTAACTACAACAACGCCCCACTCTGCACAACATATCTGTTTAAAGAGAACAACAAAGGTCTGTGAGTGTAAGCAACAGCCACATATTGAAAATAATCACTGATATTTGGGTCCTGTGATTACGGAGAAACCGAAGATGGAAAAGTGTCACAGATTTTGAATCACTGCAGTCCCCATGTACTCCACCCTTGCCCAAAAGGCACCCTATGTTTGGTAATGCTGGCAGCTGTGTATTGCCATGTCAACTTTACATTAGAAAATTCTCATGACAGCTGCTTGATAAAACATACAATAAAAATTATTAAATACTTTAAATATGATTGAAATGTACAGTATATCAGACAATTTTATAATATATTTAATAAATAATATAATACATCCGTATTTAGTGCTTGTAGATGGTCATCTTTTATTAAATTTAAAAGCTTAATTAGAAAATACTTAAAATTAGACAAAAATAGCACTGAGAAGATATAAATATTCATTTAGTAATTCAAACAGGCATTTAATTATTAATAATGAGCAAGAAAATATGTCAATAAATAGAATCAGTCTCAAAATAAATGCAATATGATTAAATTGGATTGTAATATTGATGAAATATAAAACACAAACATAAAAAAATCAGTTTAAGAATCTGTTCTATTAATTTCACCTATCTTATCTTTACAAAGCTATCGTAGAAGGGCTTCCTATTCCTCCTACACTTTCTCCATCAGAGTAATAAATAAATAAAAGAGATTTTTAAAACACTGATCTGACTTTCATTTTTTGACAAAAAACTCAAATTCCCTCCTTCATGTCACTTAAAATGCATGCCTTTCATTATCTGACTCAACTAGAATGCATATACTTGACAGCACACTTTCAAGTTTAAAAGTAAATGAGCTCTTTCTTTTGGAACTGAAGATATTTGCCATTCCCTTCTTAACTCTTGAAATGTACATGATTTGTAATGGATTTCGTGGTCAGAGAAGACTGCATTTTCAGAAAGTCTCCTTTTCGCAGTGGCTGACTTTGAATGAAATTACAAAAAGAAAGGAGAAAAGCAAATGAACGACAGTTATGGAATAGATGAAGGACGGATCTGTTGGTTGTAGGCTTGTGTCAAACCCTTGCAACATAATGCAACTGCCAAAAACATGAAGGAGGGCTGGGCTAGAAGAGAACCAGTGTTCCTTCAGTTAGTACCTATAGTGGAATGATTTTTGGTGTTACGTGCAGGCAAAGGTGGTTCAGGCATTATTTCTGAAACAGGCTCATAGCGCCCTCTTGTCACTACTTTTGCAATTGCACTTGTTAAAGCTGACTAGGATAAAGTTGGGACTAAAGTTCTTCTCCTAGCAATAGTTAAGGTTTCACTGACCATACAGCCTTGTAGGGGTCTGTTTGTGTGTGTGTGTGTGTGTGTGTGTGTGTGTGTGTTACCATTTACAAAACTCCTCCATCTTCTTTCCTTCGTGATGCATTGGCCCTCAGTGATTTGACTGCCCTCATTTCACTTTCCTGATATACATAGATTTAAGCCTTGCCTCCATGCTGTGCCCCAAGCATGCCATGTAAAACAATGGATGCTAGACATGTCACCTGCTAATTTCTCTTTCTCACCTTTTTCTGATAATTGTTTCTTGCTCTTTTCACATGGCTAATTAAACCTGTAGCATCTACTGTTCCAGTCACTACACATAGAGGATTGCAGACACTTGATAACCATGAATGGAGACACATAATAAAATAATGATCTGATATATGCTCAAACACTGCATGACCCAGCACTATTTTGACATCTTGCTGTTTTTTCTGTATTTTATTTTTGTAGCTGATCTGCCAAAACGAGAATACTCAAAAAGATTTGTAAAAAAGTGACAGTTTTGTGGATAGCACGGCTAATTTTAGTTCATGGTGAGTGTGAAGCCCTTTTAAAGTGTTAGACACTTTAAAAAGAGGATAATAAATTATGCTATAATTAATGAACAAAAGTGTCAAGTATAAGTTTGATGTTACTTCCACAAGACCAAGGCAAAAAAGACATTGCATTTATTTGAAAGGTGTATTTGTGTTGGGGGCAAATCATTGTCATGTTATAATTATCAGTGTAACCAAGAAGGCACATCCTTCCTGATGGTTCCAAACACTTACTGATTTCCACATTATGCAACCAAAATAACTTTTTTTGTTTTTGTTGCTAATGCTTGGGTCTTACAGGGTAGAGTTGGATTATATGAGAGGAAAATCTAAGCTAAGTTTGTTGTGTGACAATACTGACCGCCATTCTTGGACATTACGAGCTGGCCATGCCATTTTGTTTTTTCAACTTTCTTTATTCTCTCTCTTTCTCTCGCTCTCTCTGACTGACAGTTTCTATCATATAATGTAGCTAAAAGTTACAGTATACTTTCTTTGACTAGCATGGTGATGATATGTGATGTAACACAGTGACAGAATGTCTACTTGACGTAAAAGGTGGTGGGTGGAAGACATACACATACACCTTCCATTGCCATAACACCCGATTGAGAGTTACTTAGCTACAAGAGGAGGTAAAAACTAGCCTAGATTCATAGCTCTTTGTTTTCGACTGGTGTACAGTAGGACCCCTATCTCCCACCCCTTCCCCCCTCTCCTGATCCAGGGTGAAGTTGCCCTCAAATACTGGCTATGGATCAACTTTCCATCACCGTTTCTAACAAAAGTGAGAAAATTGTAAATCTGGCCCAGATCAGCATCTATGGGCAACTTTACCCTGCTTTCACCTTTGCCCCTTGCCCTTTCAGTTTTCTTCCCTGGTCCTATGAATGTGTAGAGTGTGCTGACCAGTGTCCTCGTTGTCACGTATAGTTTTGTCTATCAAAGCTGCGGAAAGCTGATGGAGTAGCCAGCTTCCTCATGGAGAGGCTGTCAGTCTTTGCCGTTTCAGGCCGTGCCCCAGACTTGCTCCTGAGGAATGGGTTTCTGGTTCCTCCCAAGCCCCGGCCCCCTGGCCCAGGCCCCCTGTCTGCCCCCAGACCCGGTCCCCTCTCCATCCTCTCACTCACCGACAGGCTCTTCCGGTGCGGAGGGGCCAGGGTGAGGGAAGGATGGGAGTCGTCTGAGGAGCAGCTGTTTGCTCGCTCCAGCCTGGAGAAGGGGGAGCAGAGAGGGGCCCCACTGGGCCCACCAAGGCCCCCTAGACGAGGGGTATCAGGGGCCGGAACCAGGTCCTCAGGGTCCTCTGGATCAGATTCTGTGTGGCTCAGCTCTGCCTCTCTTTCCGGGTGAGAGGAACCCATGTCTGGTGGCTTGTCAAAGGGGAAGGAGGTGGATCCTCCTGGGGAGTGTGAGCGCTCTGCAGGAGTGTAAGGAGCTGAGACGCAGCGCGTATCGATGCAGTCAGTGATGCTGGTGTACTCCGCTGCTTTTACCTGGACTCCCGCTCCCAGCCCACTATAGCAGCCTCTTGGTGTGAACATGAGGCTGTGGGACTTGACTAAAGTAGGCTCATCCAGGAAGCCTGCGCCTGCCGTGGAGAGGTAGCGGCTGCTCTTGGAGCGCTCCAGCAGCCCTGCTGAGGGCGGGGGGGATGGTTCCATGTCCCAGGGAGGTAGGGTGGTGTCTGGTAAGAGGTGGGCTGAGCACAAAGACAAATCAGCCGCCGCACTATCGTCAAACATAGCTCCAGCTGTTCCACTGCTGCCCGCACCGCCCTCCGAGTGCCTGTCGCCCAGACCGCTGGTGGCGGCGCTGCTGAAGTCCCGGCCTCCCGACAGCACCGCCTCCATGATTTCCGAATGGAGGGAGGAGTCTCTCCGGAGGGGTGGGGCGACACGGAGAGGATCCAGGAAGACCTCAGCAGGCCCCACCTCCTCAGAAGCTGAGACATAGATATCAATGCATGACGATGGGCGGTGCTGCTGGGAGACCGACAGCGTCGCCAGGGGGAGGGGCTTAGACTCCTTGGGGGCGGCGCCTGAGGCCACCGACTGTGAGCTATTGGCTCGGTGGAGACTAAGCGAGCGTTCTTTGAAGAAGCTCTCAGCCCGTTCGGCTCCGCTTGCTCGTTCACCACCACGACCTCCTCCAACATAGAAAGAGTGGCTCCTTGTCCGTGTCGCCATGCCAGTAGGGGAGGGAGGGGACATGGAGCCCTCCGCTCCTCCCTCCAGCGCCTCCTGTAGGCGGTAGGCATTCCCCTCTGTGCTGTTGAAGCTGCTCTGGCGGAGGATGTACGCTGCATCGGGGCACTCACCCTGACGGAGTATGTACGCCGAGTCTGTGCAGTCAGATGAGGTCCGGGAACGGGCTTTGTTGACCTCACCGCGCTCGACACCTGTCACGCGCTCCAGCGCTACGGCAATTCGCCCAATCAGCTCCTCCATTTGGGCCAGACGAATGTCAACAGTCTGCAGGGAGGCCTTCATGAAGTGTTCCCTCTCATTGACTTCCTCCAGACGCATGGCCATGTTCTCCACCCTGGGCGATGGAGGAAGAGAAGTGAGAAAAAGAGAAAGAAAAGAGATGAATAGCATTGGAGAGGATAGGGGAGGATGGCAGGGAAGAGCAAAGGAGAAGGAAAATAATATTGTATGAAATATGTAAGATTATTGTATGAAAGTGATGTTTTTGTTCTGCGTCACATGCTCTATCTACCTAGTGGAATTCTATGACAGTGAACTTAGTCATATACAAAGTTTCATAGACTAAATGTGTTGACGTACAATGGTTCAACATGTTTTAATATTTCAGACGATGACATTTTCAATGTTGCCATGTCTGACCTTTCAGAAGTGACTCTGATCCTCTCATCATTGGAGGAGTTGAATCGGTCGTCTTTCTCTCTAAAGTACTCTTCGATACATTGCTCCTCAAAGTCATGAACTTTCTTCAGCTCATCCTCTGTGATGAAAAGCTCTGTGGATGAAAGGGTTGAGAGAAGAGGGAGATGATAATGCTTTAATGTCATATGTCCCTTTTATTTTGTGTTACATCCAAACATTTCAAATGTTCCAATTTATAAAATGTATGCTTACTAATTTTAGGTAGCCTTGGGCTACACATTCAGGATTGGTTCTGGGACGTTTTGATAAACAGCTTTGTTATCACACAAACAGCTGCATATTATAAACAATGAACTTCATCACTTTGCTAAATTGCATGTTATTTTGTTGTCCCAACAGTTATGTGACTCAATTGGAGCACTTTCGTCTGACATTATCATTATTCACAGTATTGTGTCTAGTTTAGATCACATTTGTTTGAGTTTATCAGGCTTGTTCGTTGGTTTTCAGGCACTCACTCAGCCCATAGTCTCTCTCGTCGTCGTCATGCTTGCGCCAGCGACAACACAGGTGCTTGAGGACCATAGTCATGTGACTGAAGATGATGAGGGGTGGAGGAAGGACAGGCCGCTCATGGAAGGTCATAATCAGCTGGTAGCGCTGGAACTTCCAAACCTGGTTGGAGATGGACTTCACTTCGAAGAATGTGTTACTATGATGACGGACAACCAGGAGAGATGACATTACATCCACTGATAACTATGTAAACAAACAATGGCAAACCATACACTATAACTGGTTCAAATAGTATATTGATTGATTGGTTGGACTCATTTGTTTATTTGTAGCATGCTGCTATACTACACAGCCCGACCTGAGCCCAACGCAGATATAGAGAGTATGAGGAGATAGAAAGAAATGACACAGCCAATAAACTGTCTGTAATGGGATTACCCAAGTTTAGCTCTTGTTTTTTTTCCAATTTGCACTTTTTGGTAATTACCGTGACAAGTGTGAAGTGATGATGATCATCCGTGCTATAGCGTATTATACAGACGGCAAGGCACAATAACATCTCATTAGCATGATAATGTCTTTGTGGAAGTAGCACCATCCCATTATGTTAATACACTTTGCCACCGACCTCTAATGACTGCACCTTAACAGCAGCCCAAACAGCTGCTACTGTCATCTCTCACACACGCACACACACACACACACACACACACACACACACGTAGACAAGTCTGAAAGCCAGTTGTGTGTGCTTTATGTAAAACAGGCAAATGCATAGCTTAGTGATATTTGGCTCAGCTGCTGTTGGGCGTTGGAGGACAGAGAGGAATTATCTTTGTAATCGTATTTACCTGGATAAGTTTGTTTCAAGCACTGAGCGGTCTATGAGGCATTGAGGTGTCTGTAAGTTTGTCACAGGTTGAAAAGTTGATGTAGGAAATACTTAGATTGAGAGAGGTGACGTACTTGAACACAGCTATGAGGAGGTTGACCAGCAGTATGTTGGCCACCAGCAGGTAGCAGGCCATGATGGCTGGGACAATCCAGGCACCTGTCTTACAGGGAGGCAGGGCCACCACCACCCCATCCTCTGTTGTGATGTTCTGGCCACAGGGGGCTGCACACCAACACCATACAAATACACACATATACACATGTATACACACACACACACACGCATACAAAAGGAGGTAAGTTAATACAAGGTATATGTGTGGTTTTAGAAAAAGACATGAAACCATAATGAATCAGCTAAAAAAAGGACTAACAATGCATAGAAATGTATAGATGCACAAACAATAAGAAAGACATGCACACACACAACAAAAGGAGAAGACATACGATACAATCAAGTAAAAAAATAAAAATAAATAAATAAATAAAACCCATACAAACAACAAGAAAGCAAGTGAAGTATTAGGTCATGTCAATCAGGAAGACTACTTATCATTCATTCATGCTTTCTCTTTACCCAATCAGAGTTGGTGAACACTTTCCCTCTTTTTCCAGAGAACCAATCAGAGTTAGCCGTCACTTCCCTCTCTTTATCAAAGAGCCAATTGTCTAAGTGACAGGAGTATATACACGTCACCTTCTATGCTATTACCCTTCTCTCAGATCTATGCCGCATGCTGCTGTCATTCCAGTCACTGTGTTTACCTTCATCCCTCCACTACCCCATCACCACCAATGTCCAGGCTCCAGAGTTCCTAATTCCTACGTCTATCCCGGATGTACTCCTAACTTCACGAATGGGAGGAGTTCCTCCATGGAGCTTATGCCAAAGTTTACATCTTGTTTTATGTCATGAATAAACTTTTTCATTCGAGCATTCATCCTAGTCTCTCCTGATTGAAACAGTGTTGATAAAACCAAACATTCAAGCACACATGGAGTTCCAAGACAGACAGTAACAAAGAAACAAAGAGATAAGCAGACCAACAAATACCAAACAAAATGCATAGCTACATATTTTGCAAACAAACAAGAAGCATAATTTGTTCTTATGCTTCTTTTCTTTAAGGAGGGACTGGAAGGAGTGGACGCTATAATGGTAGGGGGCTCATGTGCTGAAATGTGCATCTGAAAAAAAATATATATTCAAAAATACATTCATCATGTATCACAACTTGTGTTCCCAATATATTTAAACATGTATTCAATGTTTAAAATATATTGTTGCATATGTGTGCCATAGCCTCGGTCAGCAATGGATTATTGCCTTGAATCATTTGAAATGTATTTAGGATACATAGTACGTTTTTTCCATCTGTGATGGTTCAGTTGCTGTGGCTTATATGGGGAACAGTCAGCATTTGTTCTTGGTTTGTTTGCCTACAGGATTCATTCTAGTCATGCTCATCATTGCTTGATGTTCAATTGTTCACACAATGCAGCCCAAAGATAGAGAACTGAAGTAATTTTTCTATATTGAAATTTTTACCCTCAAAAAAATTTGGATTAAAAAACTCTGACAACTGAACCACGTGAAAAAACAGATTACAGATGATGAAAGGTGGTGAATATGTATATTCTGGTGTGTGTGTGTGCGTGTGTGTATGTGTGCTTGTGTGTGTGTCTCTTTGTGTGTGTCCATATGTGTGTATTTTATTCCTGTATGGTGTGGCATTCATATCTAAATTTCTATATTTCTATTCTTACTTGTGTTACATATTGGATATACTGGGAGCGATATTTTGGCAATGTTGCAATCGCTCCAGTGAGAAGCCGAGCTGGCGTAAAGGGAGGGTGACATGGTTTATGTGACAGACGCTGTTAACATGGCAGGTTCACTTCTTCAAAATGAAGCAAAGACAAAGCCAGAGTTAAAAATGGAGGGACGAAACATCAAGGGAATATCAAACTTTAACGCTTAAACTTTGATAGTTCCCCTTGATGTTCGAACTAAAGTAATCACAACCGACCAAAAATAAAACCCTAAAAATATCAGAACACATTTGAAAAGTGCTACTGCCATGTAACAATGTCATTGGCCAGCCAGTGCCAAAATTGGTCAGGATAAAGTTGCCCTTTGAATATAGCCTTGGGTCAAGCTACTGATTCTCTCAGTCAAAGATGGTAGATCGCCTCATAGAATCGGGCCATTCATCCATTTAACATTTTCTTGAATAGGTCAATGTTAGTTCTAGGAAACTGTTGATATGGCTCGGTTGACCCAAGTCATCCAAACCTGTGAGGGCAACTTTAACCTTGGAGCTTGTGGAACTGCATGCACGCTTTTGTCTCTAGTGGCCTCTAGTGGTAGGAGTGAGTATGACATGGTGGAGATGTTGGGATGATGAAGGAGAGGTGGGGTAGGTAGATAAAGTTAAATTAAGGTCTATATCTATGGATTTACTGGGATTTTGACTGCACTGGGCAATGTGGGATGGACCAGTATTACGCCAGGTTCCGTGAGTTCGAAAGTAATTTTCGACCAGCCAGAGTTTTTCATTCAGCCTGTGCTGTAACTTCCTACTATGCATATCTGAAACAAAGAACGAAAACATTATTTCAGATCTCTTCTCTTTGGGCCATTCCTCACATTCTCTACACACACTCATATATACTCCCATACAAATAGATAAGAGCACACATATCACTCTCACTCTCAAAGACATTTTCTCACAGACCCTTGTCACAGTCAAGTCAATGTCTGATTTATTGAGTCAATGACAAGTCATTTTTTGTACATTGTATAAAATAATATAAAGGCCAAATATCAAACATTATGATAAACTGATTGTAAAATTGATTTCCTGATGTAAGAAGCTCAATAACTAGTGTAGCAACAAATTTTGTCAGGAATTTTACTCATCCACAATAAATCTTATAGCATATGGAAAAACATGACAGCCATTTTATTTCTTCATTTCTTAGATCACACTGTTCCCAGCATTTGTATTTTACAGCATTTTAAAGAGTGTAGATGCCAATGTGTGTTGTAGCACTGTTTGTAATATGTATGTGTTGCATAGAGACACACATCCTCCAGCAACAGTTCGACCCCTGGAGGGATGAATGAAAGTTCAATGGATTTCCGCACTTTGATAAAAGTGTATTCTGCCATGTTACTGTCATCTTGCTTCATAGTCAGGAAGTATTCCCCCCTGGATTTAAAACAAAAAAAATGTTTATTTAGTAGTTGTGACACTTGGAATCTCGCCCTGAACTTACGGTCAATCTGGTCAGCAAACACCTCTCCGTAGATCATCCAGTAGGGCATGAAGAAGATGTTCCTGGCTAGCATCCAGGATGGGTCCTCATTAGGGTTGAGGATGGCCTGCCGCGCCACCCCAAAACTCATCAGCACCACCAGCATGATGATCACAAAATACATCATGTCGATCATCTGACAGAGGGAGGGAGGGCAGAGACGGGAGGAGAATCGCCAGGGAGACAAGAGAAGAGGGGGATAAGTGGTTTAAAAAGGGAGAGGAAAAGAGAGAAAAGGATGGGGAGCAGTAGGTAAGGTTAAAATGTTTGTGGAAGAGATGAGGTAAAACAAGAAGGAATGGATCAGGTAAAAAAAAAAGGAATGAGACAAAACAGGAGAAGAGGATGGGAGAGTGTTGGTCTGTAACACTGTTCCAGCTGCAGAACTGGTTTCACAAGCTTGATAAATGATGGTCTGCATTTGCATTTTTGGATTACTATCCCTCTTAGAGTCTTGGTGGGTCAATCAAACTTTAATTTAATCAGTTCCAGACTGAAACCGAAACTTTAAATTTAAAAATGTAAAGTTTACTTAATTGAGATTAATTCCAAGCTTGATTAAGATTAAGTTATTTACAATGCAGCTTTTGTTTTTGGAGATTTTCTTTCTTCTCTGTTACTGAAATGGATGATCTGATGCACTGACACACCTCTTAATCTGACTTCATATCAGTGCACTTAAACAGCATCATACATGCCAATAACCTGTCTATGTTGTTGAGCGCCAAATCTCTCTCTCTGATTGCTAATTTTCATATCAAAAGAGCGTTCGTGTCCAATGATACAGAGCCCATCTCAGAGACCGTCTAACATCAGACAGATACAGACTTGGGCCTTTGATCCCCTTTCTAGTTTTGTCTTCATGTTGTTATGTATGTATCACAGGCCATCTCGTATTCTTTCAGATCAAACAAAGAGGTAGGCTTGAGGCTAAGAAGTTCTGTTGGGACAGGGCCTGCACAGCAAATACAAATTGGACCTACAGTATGTAATCTATATGCAAAGGAACTCTGCACATTATCATGCTCTCGGGACAGATCATGTTGAGTGGGTTAAAATAGAAAAGGCCACAAGTAGAAATAGACAGACATGAATGAATAGAAGATGGGGAGAGATGATAAGATAGGAGTGAGACTTAAGAAAGAGACAGAGAGAAAAGCAGACAAACACACATATCCCCTTCCCCTGCCTCTTCTCACCATCTTGCCAATCATCATAACATAGGGACCCAGGTACTTGTTGACCCCAAAGATGTCGAGCAGCCGGATGTACCAGTAGATGATGTTGACGCAATAGATGACCCGGCCGTAGCTCATGAGCGGCGGCTCCTGGAGGCGGAGCACCATGCCGACGGAGAAGATGAGTATGGCCATGAGGTCTGTGATGTTCCAGTACTCCTGCAGCCAGACCTTCACCTTCTGTAACAGCTTCCCCGGCTCCGACATCAGGATCTGGGAGGGGGGGGGCAGTGAAGAGTGAAGGGAAAATATGGGTAAAGGAAATAAATGGAGAAAAGGAGAATGTCCAAATGTAGGAAAGATGGGAAAAGGTAGAGGAGAAAGAGGAGAAATTGACAGAGAAATTGTGGGAAAGGTTGATGGGAAGTAAAGGGATTAGAGGAGTAGAACTGCATTACATCATGTGCACCATAAGAGGGCAGTATGAGTTCACCAATCGGACCACCGAGCAGGTGTCGGAGGAAGCATCGGTGTGCAGCGGAGAGTGATTTGACACAATGATTAATGCATTTCATACACTTACAGTTTAAGGCTGGCCAGAGAGTAAGGCTAAACTGGACAGTCCCATAAGGGCAAACATTATCTTTTCACTCTCTTGCTTTCTCTATCTCTTTGTTTTCTTCTCTCTGTCTCTGCCTCCCTTTCTGCCACCCTCCCAGGATACTGACCAACTACTTAGCCTCCTCATTCCTCCACAGAACTTCTTACTGTAGGCATCTTTATGATTACTAGCCCCGTATTTTCAGCACAATGGGTAGTATTGATAAATTCATTATTTTGTGTACAATAGTGTGTGTGTGCACAAACGTGTACATCTTTTTTGTTCTGCATGCTTGGTGCACATTTGCACCTGGCCACCATCCTGCTGTAATGTACCTCTCTCATCTTCTCGATGCCGTTGGTAAAGATGTATGCGATGACAATCCACTCTTGAGGAGAAGGCCACAGGTCCATCTTGACCAGAACAATGTAGTTGAACAGCATCAGGTAGCCCACATATGCCATCTGGACACAAACACAACAGCAGTGGGAAATCAGTGTGTGCACATGTATGGTTAGGTGGTTGTGGAAGTGTGTATGTGTGTGTGTGTGTGTGTGTGTGTGTGTTAATGTGTTCTTGCGGGCCTGTGGGCGTGTGCCCTTTGCCCACATTAGCATATATCAATAAAACTCAATTCTTTTGCTGCAAACAAAATGTCTTGAAGCTCATTTTGAAAAGGGCTACTGTGTAAAACACTGGTCAGATTAAACACATGCTCGGTGAATGATTGACCCCAATTACACTTCCTGTCAATGCATCTTTTGAAATCTGATAATAGAGGTGTGATGTGAAGACACCTGATTGCTGTACCTTCACATTTGACCTGAAAATGTCCATTATGTATCTCCTGTGGCTGTATCTATTTAAATCTATGTCCGCCGTCCACATACATTTTCCCTGCTCTCTTTGTGCAATGTGACTCATCAAGATCCAGACTACATAGAATGTTAATCAAAATGCAAGTCTGACCATCTACAAATTAGGCTTGGAAGACCGGACGCTAATTCATGCAAAATTCATTTTTTCTCACCTACATGTCCGGGCATTACTGCATGTCAGAGCCGGCTGTTTGACATTTTGAATAACATTAAAGTGTTTTCAGTGATCCGTAGGGTGTCCTTTGAGAGCCTTTAAAGCACATCAAAATCATTTCACATTGATTTGCATAGCTATGCAGAATCCTTGTCAACTGTCACAGGAACTCCTTTGAATTGGAAGGACTCAGATATTTTTAAAGCCTATGCATGATTAAATTCTGTTACGGCAGTTGTGTCACTATAAATCAGAAGTGTTTTAAAATTGTGGTTTCAAAGTGTTTGCAGATTGAAGCAATTACAAACAGACTGGGGATGATTTTTCTCTCTGGCCCATGCCTGGCTTAATATTCCACTGATGTAAGTGGGTAAAGTGATTTTAATGATGTGTGACCGGGACTGTCTTCATAGTCATTTAGTCCTACATCCACAGTAGCTTTGTGTGGAAGGTTCGACTAGGTTTTACTCTATTAGCCCTAAGAGGGGCAGTGCTCTACAGAGGATGATGGGCACGAGTACAAATCTGCTAATGATGACGTTCTGACCCTGGCAGGCCCAGCATCTGTTCTGTAAGTGAAATTATAAAATTTACACTAAAGTGTTTTTTTCTCTAACCTGTGGGGAAGGAAGGGGAGGGTGAAAAGCGGAGGAGAAAGAGAGAGTGTGTAGCAAGAGAGGAGAAAAGGGGATTGAAAGAAGAGGGAGAAAAATGATTTTCTCAGCATAAATAAACAATGAGACTCCTGCTGGTGATGCGTAGAGATGTTTTCACTGGGCAAGCAAATTGAAAGAGCTACCATGGGGCATGGGAGATGAAAGATCAGCTATTATCACCTAATAGCACCCCACCCCCCCAAACACACCTACACAAACACACTAAGTAATTCCAGGAATCCATACACACAGTACAGTATAGGAACACACATAACACACACCTACGCAAGCATACACACATGCACGCATACACATAGACAAAATATGCACACTCTCTCTCTCTCACACACACTTCCCTGACTCACACATACTATTTACTTATCCTTTGCAGTGACAATATGCCATCACTCAGAGGGTTTAGTGTGTGTTTACACCATCGCTACAAAATCCCCTTTGTCTCATCTTCCCTCCCTCTCTCTCCCCCGCCTCCCTCTCCTTTTCTCACCATGTGCCTCCATCAGTCTCTCCATCTCTTTCACACTAAACTATCCCGCCCCTGCTTCTCTTTCACTTACATACCTCTCTCTCTCTCTCTCCCCTGATACTGACCAGAATTTGATGGGGGGATGGAGGTGTTGTAGAGCTACGTATTGATCACCAGGAGCCTGAGCTTGATGATGCGGGCGCTGTAAAGCCAGGCAGTGGCCATGTGGAACATGAAGTTGATGACTGGGTGACTGTAGAACCAGGCACTCACCACGGGGAAGCAGCACTTAATGATGCAGGCTTTATAAAGCTATAGGTACTGACAGTGTGGAACAGGAGGTTAATGAGGATAGAGGCACTGTAGAAGTAGGCACTAACCGTGGGGAACCAGCACTTGATGATGTTGTAGAAATAGGTACTGACTGTGCGGAACAAGAAGTCGAGAATAGAGACGTCGCTGTGGAAGCAGATACTGACCGTGTGGAACCAGAACTTGACGATAGGAGCGTTATAGAACTCGTAGATCTTGCGTCCCATGGGGATGAGGCGGTGGCGGTTCTGAACCTCCTCCACGTCCTTCTTCCTGGATGTCTCCGTGGCTACTTTACCCAGCATGGCCTGGGGGCACGAAAACCCCGCATGGAGGGAAGAAGGGGGTGGAGGCATGGAGGAAGAGGTGAAGGATAGAGGGATGGAGGGAGTGGGAAGAGGCAGATGTGACGGATAGAAAAGACAGGTAGAGTGGGTGAGAGGGATGGAGATAGAGACAAATATGTGGAAGGGAGGTGGTGGGGCGGGGAGCGTCGTTGAGTGACAAAAAAAGAAGAAGAGAAAGAGAGAAGGGAAAGAGTAAAGGCTTAGAATAAAGGTGACGCCTCAGCGTTCAGTGTCATAATCAAAGAAGCAAGCACAGGCAATGTCATCATTCCAAAATGTGATATATGTGTGTGAGGTTGAGTGTTGGGTGGAGGCTGGTGTCAAGTATGACGCAGACACACACACACTCATGGATAGTGTCTCAGACAACAGTAACAGACAGGACAGAGAGAAGATACAGACAGAAAGAGGGAGAGAAAAGAAAAGGAAAAAGATACATAGATATCTCATTTCCAGCTGGGACACATTTCCTTATCCATGAGAGAGGGGTTGGATCCCTGTGTTTTTATGGGTCATGGTCTTATGTCAAAGCAACACCAGGCCTCTGAGGGGGTCAAATCATGGAATTGTATTGCATGTCTAGATATCTGGTAGCCTAGATCTGGGCAAAAAAATCTGTGTGAATGTGATTCCAAATATCTGAAATACTTGAAGAGCAGTTGACTTAATCTCCCAGGCACTTGAAGAGCCACAAAGGTGAAAAACCACCACTACTTGTAAATTAAGGAGACAAACATTTCTTTTTTTTTTCCAAATATGTGGAACATATTCAACAAATGTTTTGCCCACGTCGGGATCGAGGCACACACAGACAGGCCCTTCGGGGTGAAGAGATTCAGATGCCAGTGTGTTAAGTCCCACCATGCCTTTACTGCACTCAACATGCACATTATCCGATCAGCAAGTGGACACAAGCTAAAAAACAGTCATCACAGTGTGGTTCTTAGAGGGCATCTGAGGGTAGGGCAATACAATCTCCCCCTGTGGTGTGGCAGGCTGTGTAGATCAGTATGAATCTCTGTCCGATTCATAGTTTGGATTATCTGAAGGTGCATTTGGACAGTCAGAAGCCAGGGCAAAGGGAAGAGCTCACTGCAAATGCATCCTTGGACAGCAGGGTTCTTTATAGAACACCAAACTGCCTCAGGGAATACAAGTATCACATGGCCCATTTTGTGAATTTTTGCACTGGCTAGCTGGCTGTACTCAATGCAGATGGTAAAGTATGTACAGTGGTGCTGAAAGCCATTCGACTTCAATTCAATCTGTCAACAGGACGACTTGAGATCCAGCTTGTGTATTAAAAATTACCTGTCAAATTCCAGTCTTGAATGCTCTCCACTTAATTCCAATACACAAACAGAATACCGGTGTCATCTCCAGAATTGATTGGATTGAAATGGAACGTGCCCCAATCCTGCTGTACATCCATGTCTATGCAGATGGACTAGAGCCAACTCTTCCGCTGTGAGCCAGGAGAAGGTGTTCAGACTCTGCATGATTTAAGCTCTGCAGCAGCAGGCGGACATGGTTATATAATGCAAAAGCCTGAGCCTCCCCTTCCCAGCAGCCGGCATGCTGAGTGGAGCAAGCCATCACTGATGGGAGAGAGTGAGGGGCAGCGGTCGGCCAGCAAACAGTACTATACCTCTATTAGAACTGAGCTAGGAGAGAGGGAGAAAGACAGAAAGAGCTAGAGAGAGAGAGAGAGAGAGAGTGGAAGGAAGAGAGAGGAAAAGCAGTGGAAATAGACAAAGAAACAAAAGGACCAGGGAGAAGGCTGGGTAGAGAACAAGAGGGACCAAAGGGAAGATAGAGAGAAATAGAAAAGGCGATAGATGGAGAGAGAAACATACACAAGGAGCCGCAAGCGGCGACAGACTGAGACGCTACAACTCCACGACCACGTCTTCGCTGAGACGACGAGAAACAGGAAAGGTTGATTTGGCTGGAAGGGTCCAGGTGGCCAGAATAGAGAAGGAAGTATGTCTGTGTGGGTAACTGTGTGCATCTGTGTGTCTGTGATCTAACGTGTGGACCCATAGTACATAACAACATCGCATGAAACTGCATTTGGTCCACAAGTGTTGTTCACAAAGGACACAGAATCTGGACTATGTGTTCGACAATGCGTTTTATAATCTGGGCTAAGCCTGTGTGTATTGTCTAGAGTCTATAGTGGGGCTGAATATGTGTATAGATTCTGTGATGCGGGGCTGAGGTGGGTTCTCTCACCACGGAGTTGTACTGCGCCTCACAGTAAGATCTTACTGTGAACTCCATGTCCTCCTCCTCCTTCTCCTTGACGGGCTTCTCGGGCTCCTCCTCCTCCTTCTCCTGCAGGTAGGCCTCCTGGTCCTGGGGCATGTAGGACATCTCGTCCTTGTTCTTGAACTCCAGGCTCAGGATGGACGGTGGCAGAAGCAGGCCTAGGATCACCTGGGTGACGGGGAAGAGAGGAAGCGGAGGTGGGTTGGAGGGGAGAGGCAGGGATAACAGGAGCGCAAAATTCACAGATGTGAAAAAGCTGTAGTTGGGTGAGCAGTGCTGTGGAAATTAGGACATAGACAGTAGAGAGTCTGGAATGAACACACACTCTCTCTCTGGTCATACATAATATACGTACACAACCCCTCTGCCACACTCACACAAATTCGCCCTTATGAACCCCCCATGAGGCCCTGCACAAGGCTGAGTGACAAAGCTTTGGTGTGTCCGACAGCTCAGGCGAGTCTTCTCATCGAGTCAATTACTAAAGCATTAGTCAAGACAGCCAGCAAGGGTGCTGAGCCACGACGACGGATGAGAGGGACACGCACCCACCGCAGATAAAGGAGGCAGGCGCGCTGTAAACACTTCAGATACATAATAGTCAAACAAGAAAAGAAAGAGGGAGTGCGCTAGCGCAGTGGGAAGGTGAGGAATAACGGGAAAAGACAGAGGGGAGGAAGCGCGTCCTTATCTCTAGAAGCAGCTGTCTTTCAGACGTTTTGAGGGAAATGCCCTGCGAAAAGTGAAATTCAGCTCTTTTCATTTCATTGACTTCTGACTTACACAACTGGTTTTCATTTGAAGTTTAGTTTCCATTAATTTTTTGATGCGATAAGGTATGAAAAAGGGAACAAATACAGAACAGTTTCTATGACGAAGGTGTCGATGACGTTTGTCGGTCGATACATGTTTATACTCATTTGCGGGGTCCAAATCTCTGAACATATGAATGGGATATTGTCAGCGCCTATTGTCGTCTTCCTTGGAGTCAAGGACAAAAACGTCAATAGTTTGTGACAATTATTTTTGCATGAAGAAATCAATGTACAGCTCTTATCTATTGATATTGATTTGTAGGGTTGCCTTTAGTGGCCATATTCTGATGAGGTGGAGTGTTCAGGCGGTTAGGGCTTGACTGTAATCAAATTAAGGGTCCTCACAACTATAGCAACTCAAGGATGTCCACATGTATGTTTGCATGTGTGTGTATATGAGAACCAGTTTGTGTTGGAGTGAGGACGATTTCACAAATTTATTTGCTGTATATCATGAAGTCCTAGGGCATAGAATCGTGTTTGTTCCACTTGTGGTTTTCTTCCTGTCTTTCCGCTCTAGTGAGTTTGCCTTAGAAGCTTCTGTGAAGCACCTGGACACACTTTCTCTCCTCTCACCGCCATCTCACTCCTCTTACAGACAAGGGTGGCAGTATTATATAATGTATAATTACATTTATTCACGTTACTCTATTTATGTATTTTTCAGTCAGTCAGTAATTTTATTTTTACTTAAGTGTGTTTTTACTGAAGTATTGTACTTCATTGTAAATCGCATCCATTGCTGAGTAAACATTCTGAAGGCTCTCCATAAGTGACAAACTGGACCATCGTCAATTGACAAATTGTGGAGCCGTTTGCAGTGAACAGTCAGCAAAGAAGAGAAGAGTATTCTGGCTTTACTTTGTGCACTTTATTCATTTCCAAATTTTCCAATAAAAAAAATATATATACTTTGAACTCTGTCCTCTTGTCCTTTTAGAATTGCATGGGAAAGATCACATCTGATGATGTTCTCTTTTTTTTTTATAAAGTAACTATAAAGTAATAAAGTAGACTAGTAAGTTTTAGCCTAAGTACATTTTAAATGAGCTACATTTTACTTTAACTTGAGTAGATTTTTAAACCAGTACTTTTACTTCTACTTACGTAAAATATCAGCAAAGTAACAATATTTCTACATCTAGTACTCTTTCCACCACTGCTTACAGAGACTCAAGGGTGCGTGAAGCACCTGTGGTCTGCCTGGCTCTCAGGACCTAGCCAGACCCATCTTTCTCTGCCTCACTCAGTGTGTGTGTGTGTGTGTGTGAGTGAGTGAATAAGTGTGAACCCTGCCATCCCTCCAGCAGCTCCCAGGGCAACTCCTCATTATAAATAGCTCTAACCTCTCTGATCTAAGCAGCTGGCTCCTATCACCCTACTGCCAGACTTCTGGACAACCCACTTACACAAGAAAAGGAATTGCTCAAAACTCATCCACCAACTAAAACCTCTCCAGTCAGACTCCAGATGCATGTGTTCTGTGCATGACTCTCAATATAGAACATGTGGAACATTATGTGAACGTTTTTTTTTTTTTAGTGCTTAATGGCAATTCTATTGTTCCCTCCTGGCTGTAAACTGAGTCTCAAAACTTAGGCCTTGTAGGCTTACCCTACAGTGTACATGTGCACCTTGTAGCCACCTACACACTCCCAGTGTTATCCCCTTCAGCTTACAACCTCCTCCTCACTAGAACTTGAAGGTTTGAGTGAGAGCTCCTTTTCTCTCACCTTTATGCCTTAGGTCATATGCATTTGGTGAAGATGCATGCGCTCTCATTGCGGCAGATGGATGATCTCAATGGAATGGTATATACAGTATCTGAATGGTATATATACAGTACCTCCTTTTCACATCATTCTAAATCAGTTCCAATGAAGCATCTTGGAATACGTGTGATAAGTTGAAATTTTATTTTTATTTATTTACCCAGGGTGACTGAGCACGCATGCTCTTTAGCAACACCGTGCTTCACATTCATACTGTTCCACACATTCACGCCTGGGAGCGTCCCAGTACAACAAGTCTCCTCCCGTTGGCTCCAGTGGAGCAGTTGGGGGTTGAATACCGGGTCTCAGCTCTCACAGTGTTCCCAAATGTGCACATTAATATGAAATGGTGAATGGAACTTCTTTCAAAATGTAAAAGTTTATAGCCTGATATCAACGTTCTGAGGCAACTTTGCAAAACATGATTATTGGCTTCTCATTCACAGTGATGGATTACCTTTACTGACAGAATTAGAAGTCTCGAGAGTTGTTTTCTATCCTGAGAGGTATGGAAAAACTGATCTAAACATATCTTTAATCATGGTCCATGCAGAATTAACATTAAAGGGACGGAAAACATAAAACATGAGCAAAAAAAAATCCCAGGCAGTCTGGGGAATCAAATCTTCCAGTTACCAGCCTGCTTCTCTCACATCTAGGCTACCGCCACTCCCAGTATTTTCCTCTGAAGTGATTGTGAAGTGTGTGGACATTTGATAACTGATCCAACCGCTGTTCAAACCCACATCTACAGCATTTGACCCCCTGTGACCCTCAGACCTCACTTCATCCACATACACAAACATCCCAGCTACATGTTTCTAAAAGTAAATTTCTAGCCCATGTGTACTAGGTTTGTGTTATTTAACATGAGTATATTTATTTCCTTTCTTCACCCACAGGTTACCCCAACCATCTGCCCCACTTCCACTACCTTCAGGCCTGAGTTCTTGCGCATGCGCAGGCGTCCCATCCACATGTCAGTCAGCAGCATCTGACTGCAGGTGTGAGCGATGAAATCTCTGTGTTTGGCTGCTACCGCCAGCTGCAGGCAGGTGGCGTTGCTCCAGTTCTTCAGCTCGTACGTCAGCAGCTTCATGGCCATCTGTTCGTCCTGTTTATAGGACTGGTCTAGGAGCTCCACCGCCAGCTGGCCAAATTCTCTGGGAAATGATATACATATACAGGCACACACACAGACATGAGCATAGAGATGAATATACTTTGTCTCAACACATCAACATCTAATTGAATTGGTCAAGGACTTTAATGACCATCTGGCCAAACGCTGAAGGAATGTAGATGCACATAAACACATGCTCTCACACAGAGAGACACAACAACATATTGTGTCTCAACACAGCTTATAGGCATTGTCAAGGTGTTTAATGACCAGCATGCCTCATTTCTTAGATGATGCAGATGATGTAGATGCACACACATGCATTTAGCATGGAGCGACCAAATTCTCCCAAGGTGAATTGGTTGGATAGTTCTTAGCCCCGCGACAGCAGGGGCTCTACGGACAGTATGGTCAGTCTTGTTTTGTTGGTGTTTAGGGCTGCAACTAACGATTATTTTCACTGTCGATTAATCTGTCGATAATTTTCTCACTTAATCGATTAGTTGTTTGGTCTATAAAATGTCAGAAAATGGTGAAAAATGTCGATCAGTGTTTCCCAAAGCCCAAGATGACGTCCTCAAATGTCTTGTTTTGTCCACAACCCAAAGATATTCAGTTTACTGTCATAGAGGAGTAAAGAAACCAGAAAATATTCACATTTAAGAAGCTGGAATCAGAGAATTTTGACTTATTTTTCTTAAAAAATTACTCAAACCGATTAATCAATTATCAAAATAGTTGGCGATTAATTTAATAGTTGACAACTAATCGATTAATCGATTAATCATTGCAGCTCTATTGGTGTTAGTGTTATCAATGCAGGAGTGTGTGTATGTATTCTACATGTTGAACAACTACTGTCTGCCAAATTTTGTCAGAAATTTCATTTGGAAGTCTGGATGACAGGAATATGGGTCACAGAGATTTTTTTGTAAATATGCTAGGACATGTCAAATGGGGCAGAAATATGGGACTAAGAAAAAACCCCCATCCCTTTGATAACCCTAATCTGGCCAATACACACACACACACACACACCACACACACATCACCTAACGCTACCAAATACGCAAAATCACCAACGAACATGAAGTACCAGCCATTGCACCAGCTTCTCAATGTGTCCACACCCCGACAATAAAGCCCTGAATCAATACCCTCACATTACGTTACACCCTAATTTCACCTTGTGAAAAGACTTTCTGATATACACATGCACACACACACACACCTACACACACATAACATGAAAAACACAGTATTGCACACTACCGTGGAAAGTAATCAGGTCCTGTGTAATTCAATGGGTTGAGCAAGACACTGACACTGCTGGTGTTAGGGGGGGGGGTTCTAAATAAATGTATACACTCATGGCATTGTGAGGCACTTTGCATCCACCAAATGGCATATACTGTAAAATGACATACAAAGGTGAATATAGCAACAAAACAGTATTCATACAGCTTGTTTGCAAGTGCCTTGAAGAGCAAGACAAACTCCCTGGAGCACATAATGTATGCATTATGTACTTCCACACAGTACAAATGTTACAATTTTAGTAACAGTGAGGAACAGGCAAAACTCCCTTGAAGACACGCACACACACACACACGCACACACACACACACACACACACACACACACACACACACATTCACACACAAAGGCAAAAGACACACACAAACGCAGAAACACACTATTGAAAAAAAAAAAGTCCATAAAGATATAAAAATGCATGTTGTGAATTGAGTTCTTCGAAGGAAGCCAGCCAAATTCTCTGTGGAAACTCAAAATATGCCAGCTCTAAGGCTGTACTTTGAACTTGTGTGTGTGTGTGTGTGTGTGTGTGTGTTTGTGTGTGTGTGTGTGTGTGTGTGTGTGTGTGTGTGTGTTTGGGGGGGGTGGGGATATACTTGATTTGTAGTATCTGAAATCTTTCACACTAATTAACAGCTATTTCCATAACCAGCATTTTCTTCTCTAGGTGATTACCTTCATCTTACATGCATATCCTTAACTAACGATGACGCATGTCATTAGATTTCTGTATGTATGTCATTTACACCCCATGGGAGCCTGGAGTAGTCTGAAACAGGTCAGATTGCAGATTGCAGGGAAATAGGCATGTATGCGTGTTTGTGTGTGTTTGTGTGTGTGTGTGTGTGTGTGTGTGTGTGTTTGAGTGTGTGTATGTGTGTGTGTATGTGCCTGCTTACAGTATATGTGCTGGAGTGTGGGGGTAGATGTCGTTCCAGTCTAGACTCCCAGCTCAACTCTGCATTAATCATTTAGTGCAAAAAACTTTCCATGAGATAAGTCCTGTTCAGGCCTAGAAAATCACTCTATATTGGAACATTTTGTTTGAACCACCCTTGGTCAGAATACACAGTGGACCACACAGGCTGTGTGTGTGTGTGTGTGTGTTTGTGTGTGTGTGTGTGTGTGTGTGCGCGCATCCCTCCTTGGCACCCACCTGGAGTTGTGGTTGAGCTCCTGGGAGATGTCATCCACCATGTCGTTCTCAGAGGCTTCGTGGGCCATGGCCTTACAAAGCTTGCAGGCTACCAGGGCCTTGGCCATGGCCTCTTCGCCATGCTGCCAAAAGAACAGCGCCATCTTCTGGCGTTTCATCAGAACGGCCCACACCATCAGCTCGTGGAAGGGGAAGGGGAAGTGGTTGATCTCTGGGTCATCCAAATCGATGTCCACCTCCTCCTCTCGTTTACGCGTCGTCTTCTGGCGGCCTCTGCGGATCGGCATGTCGTCCTGGAGAGCCGTGACAAGTGAGAGGGAGGCCAGAGAAGGGAGGCAGCTTTCTAGATATTTTTCTAGATCTTTGTCAGGGGAAGGGATTACATGTAGTGTAGCCTTATAGTTAATTATTGTGCTATAACCCAAGTATAAGGATCAACAATCCTCTGTAGAAGACAACCTACAAGTGTTTTACATTCGCCCTGACACCAAATGTATAGAAATAATGGTGCAGAGACTATTTATGGATATAGTATGTCAAAGTTTCTACATGGCGATTGGGAGAGGGGGCCAAGAAATTTGGGAAGATTGTGCCACATCAGTCACACATCTAGATTGGTCATACCACCCAATGTAGATATCCATTGTATTTATAATACAGAAAGTGCTCACCCTACACCCAATGGTGAGAGTCAGTGGAATGCAGAGGGAAAGTCATTGCAGGAGGAGACAGGTTGAGGAAATATGCAGTGCACACAAAGCCATTTAAGGGACACATAAGGCATGGTCTCATACATTTTTCCATAAAATCTGCTCATAGTATCTTACTCTTTTATGAAGTACTTTTCCTTTACTTTTTTTTGCTCCACCAGAGGCCAGAACCTCAGTGTGAAATTTTGGGGCTACTGACTGCAGGGTGGCTCTCTGTCTCAGGAGAGATCGACACTGCCAGTTAGTCTCTAATGCCACTTCTCAGTGGGCTGTATTGATCCCCACTAGTTTCACACTGACTGGTTGGGGACTGCTGAGACTTGGTCACTTACAGACAACCGAGAAATGGCTTTCAGTGCTTTTAGCTCCGCTGCTGGCTTTGAGACAGATAATGCAGAACATTCAGTTACAGAAAGCTATCCTAAGGCCGTGGCCACACTGATCCATTGTGTCTGTCCGTCTCCGTTCATTTCAATTCATTTTCAATGAGAGCTGTCCGGACAGCGTTGATGACACGTCCGTCTCCGTCAGATTTCTGTTTGTTTTGACGGACAGAAAGTTCAACCCAGTTGAACTTTTTCTTGACGGACGGATTCGTCACCGCAAATCAGAGGTGTTTTTTTAAAAAGAGCGTTGACGTTCCAAAACAGCCCAACGGACAGATATCTATCCGTTAGTAATTCTGTCCGTTTTCTGACGGATCAGTGTGGCCGCAGCCTAATACTATGGCAATACAGTATTAGTCAGATAGTTAATCTAAACAGTGAGACTGATGCCCATTTCTGAAAGTGTGATTTTGCAGTTTTATAGATATTTAGAGATAATTGCACCAAAATCTATTTAAATGTGCACAAATTAGAGGTGTCAAATGTTAACAGCTCTAAATTTAATATACTACGCTGAGTCAGTTTCATGGCCAGATTGCCAGACTAATTGGATGACAAATAGGCTTACAAAAGGAGAGAAAGACATTCAGAAGCAGATTTTAGACAGGCACAAACAAAGATATACAGACAGGCAGACTGACAGAGAGACAGATTTCCAGACAGGCAGGCAGACAGACGATAAAACAGACAGCCACACATGTTAGATATAAATACCTCTGAGAAAATTTCAGACACATGCTGTGATAAAAGCTTTATGATGCAGATAATACTGCATGGTGTGTACTCCATGGATACATGTGAGTACACAAACCATGTATTATGTAATCCTGTTAGGTCAGTCATTACCTACTCAGCCAAATGTAATTGAAGTGCTCTGACATATATCATAACATGAGTCATATACACATATACTGTGTCTAAAGCCATGAAACATTTACATGGTCATAAACCTTTTTCTGCTCATCAGACTGAGGAAAATGTATTTGAAAATGACTTCGTACCAGATAGTGTGAAATTCTTGAAGTGCACTTGATAATTTTACTTGACAGCCAGGCTTGAACCAGCTCAAAAGTGGACACACATTGCTTGTAAAATAAATCAAGCACGCCTCAAGCTCTTCCTTTCGAAGACTGCGAGGCATACGACACACACTTCACAGCTACTTTGCCCAGAGCCTTCTGCTGATTGAGTATACACTCATGTTATGAGAAGACTGACGCTTTTAGACGAGGGACAGGAAGGACGCTGACTGAATAACAACAGCCTTGATGGGTTCAACACTCACCTCCATCCCCAGCAGTTTCAGGGCTTTGGGCTAGAAAAGCAACAAAAAACATAAACAAACAGAACAAGAGCTTGTCGAATGTATTTTATAGAGTGATTTACTCTATAAGCACAACACAGTGCAGACTGACAGACAAACTCACTCACTTAAGACCAAAACCAGGAATATACCTGTGCATTCTTCAGAATAGTAGGTCATTCACTTTCATGAAGCAGGTCTCTTTAAAATGGGTAGAACAATGCTTTGTTTTGTGCCGGTGTGATTGATGTTGCACTATACATATAACAGCCATCTCTTTTACATGTGTGTGTTGTGTGTATCGAGGCACTGTGTGTGTTTGTTTGTGCGATCGATATGTCTATGGTACATACAGTACAGTGCATCTGTATTAAAGCAGGGCATGTATGAATTATGTATTCATGAGCCATCATCTGAGCTGGTAAAAATAGCCCAGGCCTCCTGTGGGGCTGTTGATATCTGCATCTATTTCAAGGCTTTGTTCTTAGTTAACATGTGTGTGTGTGTGTGTGTGTGTGTGTGTGTGTGTGTGTGTGTGTGTGGTGTGTGTGTGTGTGTGTGTGTGTGTGTGGACGTGATGTGTTCACACGTTAATTTAATCTAGAAAGGGGCTGTCAGTATGCCCAAATCATGTTAAGTCAAATCACAGTTAAATTGGAACTGTTTCTTTGTCTCTCTCTCTCTCTGTCTCCCTCTACCTGAGTCCCTTTCTTTCTCTCTCTCTCTCTCTCTGTCTCTGTCTCTGTCTTTCTGTCTTGTCTCTTGCTTTTGTTGGCATGCTCACTCTCTGTCCTTCTGTTTCTTTTCTTTCCCTTTATCGGTGTCTTTCCAGCTGCTTTGTTTCTGTCACAGCAGAGAGACACAGACACATGAAGACGCGCACGCACATACAAACACAAAGGTGCAGCGCCAAGCACAAATATGGTGCTTCAGACACAGCTGCGCACACTTCTATTTCCATCACACCTGTGGCGCTGTGTGAGGCACTGAGGCAGAGTGAGAGACATTAGAGTCACAGGATGGCACATGAGAGCATATTACGTATGTGTAATATAAAAATTGAAATGAAAGTGGCTGCATCATTATGGCTGTTAGTATAAAAAAAGCTTACAAAATGCTCACAGAAATAATTCAAACTAGAAGTTGTAGCCTGCACGAGTCTGTAGCTTTTCACTCCAACCAAACACTATACCAGGTGATTTCTCTGATTACTTCCTCTTCTGTGGTTGAAGGTGTGCTAATCAGTGAAATGAGCTGCTGTAGTGATTGGCTGGAATGAACCCCTGCATACTCTTGGGTCATGATGGCACATTGTTGAGAACCACTGCTATAGATGATTTGTTGCAGCAAGCCAGTAAGGGGTGCCGGGGTGCTGCTCTACCTGATGTGGAATTAATATAATAAGAGGAGGATGGCTCTTAGGTTTGACATCGGCTAATGAAAAACATCTTAATGCTGGAGATTATTTGTGTGGCTTCAGTGAAAGCTATGCAATGGAAACCAATAGCACAACTTCACCGACTTCACTGATTTTTGCTGAATGTATTTTATTTATGCTCAGGGTCCCTTTAGAGTGGTCAGGTCAAAAGTAACAAACACTACACTACACAGCTGGTTTCACTGATTAGCTCCCACTCTCTAGTTGAAGGTGCAAATCAGTGAAATCAACTGATGCAGTGTTTGGTTGGAAAGAAAACCTGCATTCACTTGCACTTTGAAGGCAAATGGTTGAGAACTACTGGTTTAGGCGTATATATGTTGGTCATGATTGACACTGGATCGGCATCCAGTGTCAATTAGTTATTTCTGTCTGTAGAAATGATATTTATATAAATGTTTAGAAAAATAATCTGATTACAAAAATAGTCTTTGATTAATCTCCCTGTGCAGAGGAGAGACCATGATTCACTTGCAGGCTAAAAAATGGCTCAACATATATCGCTAACCCACTTATGTCAGCCTTGCTCCAAATATTATATCCCACACCCAAACCCTGCAGACCATAGCCTCATGTACATGCTCATTCAGTCCACATAATTCACATAGGTACATGCTAAATTTATTATTAGCATCAGCAAGGTGAAGTTTGCCCTGGAGCATACAATCTCTGATTAGCGAAATGTTTAATCACTAAAATATAATTTGTTCTTATTGTCCTTCTTGCCCTTTTCAGGGCTAATTTGATTAATATGAGGATAATTTCAATGCTAATGTGCATTTGCTTATAAAAATAATGGCTGTGAAATCAGTTCTAGGGAAAACTTCACTCCCAGACAACTTTTAGTGTTGGAGTGCATTAAACGGTATGATGCTAATGCAGTTGAGGATCATCCACTCACTCTCTTGGGTCCGAAGAGGTTGTGGTATAGAGTTCTGAATCTCTTCCTGGTGTAATTACACCGGTATGCTCCACCCATAAGGTATTCGATGACCAATCCAATGTCGATGAGGCTGATGCGGTAGTCGGGGGGCAGGTTACCCTAGAAATCAAGACATCGTTTCAGACAACAACCGCTCAAGCCCATGCCAACTGATTCATAAAGAAAAGCAAACAAGAAGGAAAGATACAAAAGAAATCACACAAATCATACACACTCACTTCACATAATCCATATCAAACTTTGTTTTTTGGCTATGAAATAAAACGTGATTATCGGATTCACCTTGAAGTAGATCCAACTGAACCCTGGATATTCTCGCTTGGAAAGAACACACAAGGTCAGTGAGTATACGACGCGATAAGCAGTGGCAGGAGCAGGGAGAGATGGGATACACAGAAACTCTCAGACAAGATCTCTGTCCAGGTCTCTTTAATGGATTGTGATCTCATCCAGGCAATGTTTCAACTTATGTCTCATAGAAGCCATTACTTGCTGCTGTGTTGATCTTGCCTTGAATCTAGAAGTGTGGAGCCACTCCTCCATTCTTGCAACCATACTTTGGTCACAATTTCAAGTATAGTCTTTGAGGCAATGCAGGTTTTGCATAAACCCTTGAAGCCTCTACAGTTTTGTTAACTGTAAAGCTCTGAGACAGACATCAGAGCTGTACCTTATTCTCTCGGGTGGAATAAAGGAGGAGGGGAGAAGGAAGCGAGACTGAAAACTCAGGTAAGGTTTAAAGAAAGGATATATCGTGAGGAAAATTATGACGGATGTAAAAAAGTGAATGATTTTTGCTTAATTTGCATTCAGGGAAATAATGAGATCTTCTCAGAGAGGTTCAGCGAGGTCTTGAAGAGAGACAGAAAGGAGAGAGACAGAAAGAGAGAGAGAGCAGTAATGACTCATTAGCCTCAAAGAGCTGGGCAATAGCATGGAAAGATAGACAGATAGCTTAATAAGGCGGGAGGGGATGAGAATTATTATTGAAACAGTCCTTTCACACGATGACTATAACCATGTCAACACTTGCTGCCCTCAAGATAGACCCCAGATCCTGCAGTGATTATCCAGCCAACTTAGAGTCCAAGACCCCCTGCTGTTCCTTTGAGCTGCACCAATTACCTTACATCTACACCTGTCTCGATACCATCGCCACTCCCCCGCAGTCAGAACTGTGGTACTAGAAAGCCTCGCCTTCCTTCTCATCCCTCGCCTGTCTTCATAGTATCCTAAAGATTCAATTTTATTGGTATTATCTCCGTAAAGCCTGGCAGCGCTGATACCAAACCTCCAAAGGCCAGCCGATACTCTTTGAAGTAGGGAGACTCGAAAGACTCGCAGATACAGTTTGTCTTTTGAAACATCCAGAGTTCAAACCGTGCGCACACAGAGCCTCAGCCCCCGTTCTAGTGATACACACAGTTCAAATGCACCATGCGGTCAGCTGCGCCCTCATTTAACTCCCTGCGTTGGTGAAGCTGTAGCTATCAACTGAGACTTCACTTGTGTGAATATGCTCTGTGAGCTCTGAGCTCTTCGGTTCTAAAGGCTCTGACATGGTCTGTAAACTTTGAGCCCTGGTTGATTTCCCAACACGGGAGCCGTGTCACTGAAGAACTCTAAATCTCTCGTACTGCAGCTGCTTCCATAGAGCGTGGCCCGGGCATAAACAGCCATTAGTTAACCAGGGCGTTATGGAAGTGCTCTCACTTCGCAAATCCCATTGTCTGTAATTGTTCAGCAGTTGAGAAAACATAATTGTATTTTGCTTACCATCTCACCAGATATAAATAAACAGAAAATATTTCATCAACAATCAACAATGGACCCAAGAAGTAAAGCTGGCTGGTTAAATTTGGACTTCCTCCAAACTTTTCTTTGTATGTGGGACTCGTGGCACAGGGTGTATCACTACCAAGCTGCAGGCACAGAACTGCATTGTTCATTCGCTCTGCATGAAAACCAATTTCTGCTTGAGTGGCTGCTCTACAAGTCCATCTCTGTGATTTTCCTTTTTTCTGAATCAGCTTTCACACAATCTAATGAAGGAGCCAGATTAAACCTGAGAGCAACCTTCACCGGTCCTTACAGCGGTCATTAGCAGAACACCTGCAGCTGAATCAAAATAAGAAATGCCAATTTCTAACAGTATGACCTAAAACAATCTACAGTTTCCACCACAGAAACGAGAAAGAAAGGAAACAGTGATGACATGTTGACTCAACCTGAGGGATGGCACTAAAATCTAATTTGCATCACACTAGGATACTACAAAGGCACACACACACACACACACACTCACAGCTACATTATGACACTTGCACAGAGCTCTTCAGAAACAAGATGATGTTTTGCCATGCACTAAGATGTGTGTTTTGCATGTATGTGTGTGTGTGTGTGTGTGTGTGTGTGTGTGTGTGTGTGTGTGTGTGTGTGTGGTGTGGTGAGGTGTAGTGCAATCTAAATTGCATTTCCTCTCTACACCAACCTCAGATCAGAGTTGCATTTAAGGACCATGAGGGGTTAAAGAAGGGGTGATTACACCAGTGAACCTCTTTAATGACTCCCAGAGGAGCATGCTGCATTACTGTAATCAGTCACGCTTTAATTAATGAACACATCTCGATGCTAATGATGGTGATGCTGACCTCTCCATCATCTCTCAACAGCGGATCACTCCTAATTGGCATGCGGGCATACAGTATGTGCTGAATGTAAAACTCTAGGTTGCTGTCCTTCGTTGCCAGTAATCATCATGGTGCTTTAGGAAACAGCAAAAGCAATACATACTGCATAGTGTTGGGGATTCATGGCTTAAGCACAGCTAAAACATATACAGAGAAAGATAGTACATAATGCAGCCATTTCGTCATCTCAAACACGTAAATTGCGCAATCATGAAGCAAAAATAACTATCTATAGGCATGTACAGGAATGCACAATTTCACTACTCAAAGAAAACATTAAATTAATCAAATGGATGCCTGTTGAGTTGCTCTTTGTCAGCCTCATAGCAGTTCCACTGCGGTCTCAAGTTGCCCAATTTCAGGTTGTGTGGATAAATCTATGTTTAATACATGCAGTGTTTGTTTACCATGGTAGTGAGTGTGTACAAGCCTTAGAGAAAGAACAGGGTGGATCGCTAAAGAGGGATGAGGGGGATGAGAGGGATGAGAGTCGTGCATAGCTCTACACAGCCACTGCAGCCTGCATCTCCAGCTGAAAGAGAAAAGCCGGCCTCTATTTGCCATTAGCAACAACTAGGACTACCAGAATCTGGACACACATCAGATGGACGGGGACAGAGTAACGGCACACAGTCTGCAAACGTGTTCTGTGAAAGTAGACACATTCTGCAGACAGGTACGCTATAACCGCCGACACACATTGCAGAAAAGCAACACGAAGTCTATGTGGTCAAACATCTCTACTCTTGTATACACACTCAAGCCAACATTCCCGTATGGCGAGCCTGCACAGCCACACAGAGATACAGTGAAGGCAGCGGGAGTCGTACCTTTTTGACGTCTCTGACGAGGTGGTACAGCGTGTTGGACGGTCCATGTCTCTGATGAAACAAAAACAGATCAGGCAGTTATCATTAGTAACAGTGTTCACAGTTCATTTCAGCTAAACTGCAACTGCCTGCCATGTTGTACGCTGCCAACACCATGTTTTTTCTGTAAGCATCATTTCATTCATCAGTTTAATCAGGAACTCCTTATCCAAACTTGTTGGCAATAAATGTTTCCCTACTGCATTGTAAAAAATAATGCAGCATATATTTACATTGTTATAATTACAGCACGTGTGTTATTACCGTGTTGTAGAGTTCCTCCAGTCTGGAGAGGGTGAGGAAACGGTGCATACTGACTCCATTTTCTATCAGCAGCTTGACAAAGTCCACTCTGTCCAGAACTAAGGCATCCAGCATTGACTGCTCCAGAGAACCCACCTAGTGCACACAGGACACAACGTGCATAATGTAGTCTGAACTTATAAACTAGGAGCACTGTATGGACAGAGAAAACACAGATCAAGTGTAACGCGATTTGTTGTAGAGACTCAAATAATCAAACCACAACTAAAAACTGAGGCGTAACACTTCAAACCACAAGACGGCTTTGGGCAGCATAATACTGCGTTATGTAAAACAAAAACTCAGTGAAGATGCAGTGAAGAACAAACTTGCAAACAAGCCCTGTGAACACAATCGATACTGTTGTTATAGTATGAATACGAGAACAGGACAGTAGGAGAACACACAAGTTATAGACCAGAACAGTGTGTGTGTTTCTTACAGGCCACTGCTGTCCGTAGATGAAGATCTGACTGCGGGCGATGTCCACTCTGTTCCAGGCCAAAGCCAGACTCAACTGGTCAGGAGCTGAAGCGTTGGCACCTGGAGGAGGGAATGAGCGAGTTAAGTCAACTTCACATTTTTTGGTATTAAATATTTCCCTCTGCATCATCTATCTGATTTAGGCCTCAGAGGTAGCAGTAAAAGTTGTCATAGTCATAAATAACATTCAAATTTTAAGCACAATTTTAGAGTATGCCTTATATAACACTGCAGTTGTTTATATTGTTTTATTGCTAGAATGTTTTATTGTTTGGATTACTTTTACTGTTTTTATTGCTTATTTTATATTCTAGATTTCTTTTTCCCCTGCTAAATCCTATTACTTCTGCTACTGCAACAACCTAATTTCTCCATGTAGATCAATAAAGTTTCATCTTATCTTAACTATGAGATGGATATGGAAGGCCACATTTGGTGCTTTATTCTGTTACATCTTATTCTGCTGTATTCCACTTATGTTCATATTTGTGTAATATTTTTGGTGTTTTCCTATCCTGTCAGATCAACAGGGATCCTGGCGCTACTGGAGGGCAACAGCCTGGGTCTGGAAGTCAGTAAAGCATCAGGAAGGTAACTCTTCCTAGTTACTTTCTTGCAGGGGATCGGAGAACAGGGAAGTGTCGGAAGTGGAGTGGACTGGTGTGAAACACCTCAGGCACTGGAGAAACCTCAATAGCATCAGTAAGGGGGATCCAGGGGGATTTGTACATATAAAGCCCTACTTCAGAACCCTAAACCCCTGTGTTCAGAATTGATTGATTATTAAGTATAATCCAACCCCAAATATAGCTTTGATGTAAAAATGCTGTTGTGATATGCAACATTAAAACATTAACTTCAGAAAAGTTTCAGACTTTGACAGTGAATTTGTAGTTGTTCAAAGGCCGTACATCAAAGGCCGTTGATTACAGAGATCTAACAGAGAGCCGTGCTTCATCTGTTGTTGAGACTCATAATCTGCACACACACTGAGAAGAGTTACCCAAACGAGAAAGATGAGGAAACAATTTGCCTCAGCATAAAGTAGAATAATCCTTTGTGTACTGACAACACTGTAATTTTTTAATAGGCACACTAGAATCATTACTTTACACAGTGCTTTCTCCTCCTTAAATGTCTGTGAAGCATTACTGGAGCTTAATGGTGTGAGCCCAGACAGAACCCTGGTAATGAGATGCAGAACGCTCTAATAGGGCTTTAGGAGAGATATGTGTTTATTAAAAGGCAGGGTGGCCTTGCTTTATCAAAGGCCCATGACTTTACGTCCGCCTGCCTGCAGGGAGGATTGAGCTGCAGCCACTGGATTTTATGGACCCAATCTTCAGGATATGGACTACCTCAGACACCAGACCATCAATTACTCCAATCTCTCCTCTAGTGTGCCATGTGTCTTTAGCTGCAGTTTCCTCCCCGCCCTGTCTCTTCCCCTTTGCTCAATCTCTCTCTCTCGCTCGCACTCTGTCCCTCTTTCTCTCTCTCTGCCTCCTCTTCTGCTGTGCTCTGTTGAGCTTCAGGCAGTAGCTTAGTTCTTTAGCGAAGGAGTCTAATCCAGTGTTTTAGAAGCTCTCAGGCAGGATGTGACTGATTTCATTTTACACTAAAAGCCTGAACATGTCTCGTTCGCTCAGCGACAGAATGAGACTCACGTGTAAAACGACCCTCGCGCTGTTTGCCATAAAGCGCTTTTTATCTCCCTTTTATTTTATTCTCGCTCTTTCTCTTATTTCAATTCCTCCCTTCACCCATTCATTGAAATACCATTCCTTCCACATCCTCTCTCTCTCTCTCCCTGTCAAAGCCATGCTTCAGACAGATTCTTCTGAGATATGTGAAAGGAAGTGAACAAAGAAAAGGCTAAAAAAGAAAAGAAATCAAGGACAGATCAACAGACGGGGTGTAACACAATACATGAGAGTGAGACATGTATGTATAGGGAAAGTGATGAAGCAAGAGAGCAAGAGTTTGAGATGAAGACAGAGATGAGAGTGAGTAAATTGTGCATCTCGACATACTGCTTCACATGAATTATGGAGAATCTGTCTCTCTCTCCCCATCTCTCCAAACTCTCTAGCTTTCCCCCTCTCACGCTTTCTCTCTGGAGTGCAATGTTTCTCTGAGGAGCAATTCCTGAGATAGTCAATCATTTGCTGTGGATTGCAAAGCAGCCCCTTAGGACTCACTGTTTCTTTGTATATGTATACGTGCGTGTGCATGTATGTATGTGTGTGTGCATGCAAACTCCATTGGGCCCAGTTAGCGTCATATTCCTAGAAGACGCAAGCGCCACGATGATCAATACAGGCTACTGAACAACCAGTCGAAAGTATGGATCCTGAGGGGTAGGTGTGAGGGAGGAAAGGAGGAAGGGAGGAGAGGAGGGGGGAGGGATGCTTGGGCGTGAGAAATGGAGGAGTGGGAAACAGGATGGAAGACAAGGAACAATGGTGGCTGAGTTTAATTGCGCCCTCTGCACTTGAGACATTTTCAATTTTGCAACTCTATTTTCTCCATTTTCTCCCATTCATTCCCCCTCCTGGTAATTGCCTAACATATCTTCCTCTTACTCTGTCATGACTAAACTCTGTGCTGCTGTGGCCGTGTTGATTGATTATTCTGCATGTGTTGCACTGTGATATGGGGAGAGGGTTAACCAACACAGATAGGAGCACTTAACTCACTTCACGGCTGTCTGGCACTATTGTAATGCCACTGAATGGCTGTGTGACGTTACCTGTATACAGCTGTATACATGGAAAGATAAGGAGCTTCGGGCTCAGACTGTGGGAGGCTGGCCACTGTGTCAGCATCTGCATACTGCTGAGATATCAGAAGCTGTTGATAACAGAATGGTGGCAATGTGTATTGTATATGGATTTGAGCCAGAACTCATCTGATGGGACACCACATGGTGTACTCTACTTTTGGCTTTTGCAAACGTGCTACTCTGATATGGTATGATGGCATTTAAGTTTGGCTATGTGTCCCTTTTACAAGAGATCATTGACCTCACAGGGAATTACTTGAATAAATAAAGAAGAAAATATGTATTTTAAAAGACATGGATGAAAAGCTGTGATGCAGCAACCTCCTACTACTGTAAATATATTTCTCTCTGGCCATTGAGCTGTGGCCATGCTGACCCCTTAATTCACTGCAAACTTGTCTGGCTTTAAGAGCTGGTAGGAAAGTGTATAATTTAGAGCCCAAACCTCCCCGCTCTGTTTGAGAGAGAAAGGACTGGGCACAGATGGTTTTTTCAGTGTGTCCTGAGTTATGCACTGTAAAAGTAAAAATATACTGGTATGCTTTTAGTGAACATAAACCTAAAATGGGGACAGTGAGAGGAATGCTTTCTGAAATTATATCATCCTCCTTTTATGTAAGTTCCAAAATAACAACACAGAGAAATCCCTGAAGGGCGACAGTGAAATGCAACTCATGGAAGCCACTCATGCACCCATACTCAAGTACACACACACACACACACACACACACACACACATAGATACCTTTGAGCAGTGCAGTGAGGATGGCAAGGTCAATGTCTTGATGACCTTCTGACCCCATCCGGAAAACTGTTATCTGAGAGAGAGAGCAAAAGGTTGAGAGAGAGAGAGAGAGAGAGAGAGAGAGAGAGAGAGAGAGAGAGAGAGAGAGAGAGGTACATTAATTGCATACAAGGAAACAGGTTCAAAGTGACGTTACTCTTGAGTCATTCTGTTGTTGTCTGATTTAATGTATCAAGGCTTTCAGCATAAAGAAAATCAGTCACATCCTGAGTGAAAGTGCTTTCATTTGCTGGATTAAACTGCTTCATTGAAACTCTAAGCTGCTGCTGAAGTGCTGCAGGAGAGGAGAGGAGAGGAGAGGAGAGGAGAGAGCACAACTCTGATATATTCTCCTCTTCCCTCTCTTGCCTCTTGTGTAGAGAACACCATAAAGCTCTCATAAACAGCTTGTTCACTGTAGAACAAGGAAGGAATGAGGGAATTTGTTGAAAAGGGGTCAACAGAGGAGGACAAGTGAGGAAGAAAATAGAAATAGGGAGAGAAAATGAAAGCAGTCCGATGGTGCTCTCTATTGCTTTTTCTTTTGCTATGTCTTACATTCATTTTGTATTGGAAAGGTTTTGATTTTAATGCCAGTCTGGCTCTTCATTGGAGTTTGACATGGTTTTTAGCTGCACTTGTTATGTCCTGTGTGAAATGAACTAATGGTGCAGTGGAGGGAAGCCAACGTGAGTGGAGGGGGGGATATCTGAGGAACAGGGCAGCTTTTCTGGATTTTTTCTGTCACATAAAGCAAGTGTGTGTACACATGAGGGTGTGCATGTCTGTGTGTGTGTGTGTGTGCATGTGTGAAGGGCACCTTGATGTGGGAGCCGTGTACGGGAGACTGCGTGTTCGGAATGCCTGACAAGCTAAAGACCCCGGACAAGGGGTAATAAATCTATTCCTCTAATCCTTCCCTCCACCCATCCATCTCCTCCCACCTCCCTCTCTTCCCTACATTCCCTCCCTGCAGCCCGTCTCCCTTCCCATCTCCCCCCTCTAAATGGCTTCATTTCGCAGAACTCCGGGAATCTGCTGGCTTTGCGGCTGCCATGGCTGCTTCTCTCCCTTGGGCTATGGTGCAATGTTGTAGGCTAGCCCGACTCTCTCTTTCTTTCTCTCTCTCTCTTCTCTTGACACAATCCAATGGCACAAAAGTAACTCAATTCACATTGATGATTTACAGTATCTATTATATTGGCTCATTTGTCATATCTAGGCCATGTGCTGATGACATGTTGGCTCCTCCCTGAGAGTAATGAGCGAGACATCATGTAATGCCTAAGACCCGTGTCATGCATACAAGCGCTGTCACTTATACGCATCTATGTGTGTGTGTGTGTGTGTGTGTGTGTGTGTGTAATCAAAGGGCTTTTCTCCAGGTGAAATAGGAGTGCAATGGGATATGAGAGTATCGATCGAGGTCTTCATTGCTGGGGTATAGACATCGATGAGTCGTTTGTGCAGTGTGTAACTTCACATGTTAGTGTGTGTGTGTGTGTCTGTGTCTGTGTATGTGTGTGTGTATGTGTGTGTTTGAGTGGTCTGGCTAGTTGCTAGATTATTGGACAGAAAGCATCCCTGGTTTCACTCTAATAGATGTTAACAACACATTTAGTGAGCCATCTGTTGAACACACATGCAACGCTATGATCTAACCAAGCGTGTGTGTGTGAGTGAAAGAGAATGTACT